>NC_084472.1:56432051-56735676 GCF_027409185.1 Cynocephalus volans
CTCCATTCACTGTACAATTAACACAAGACCCTGTTCTCACTGCCTAATGGATTGGAGTGACCACATATGATCAGCCACAGAAGGGTTAGAATGTGCAGTCCCCTATCCTCTCATTGTCCCCCACCTCCATCATGTGCTCTGCTCTCTTTCTCTCCAGGTGCACCCTGACCTTCTATTCATTCATGAGGTTCCTACTGTCCTCCTACCTTTCCTTTTCATCCGCTGTCAGGTTCCTGGTAGCCACTTGGCTCCTCCTCTCATTTGGTCACTAAATGTGCTGCTCCAGCTGCCAGATAGTGGAATGTTGCCTCTTTGAGACAGGAGAAAAGGAGCAAAAGAACCAGGAGGTTCCACTACCATGTTTCAAGACCCAAGTCCAAATCCAGTGCCTTGCCCTGCTGGTCCCCAGAAGCTGGCTCCAGTCCCTCCAGGATCCATTCTGTACTCCATCCCTAGCCTGCACCTGACCTAAGTGCACCTGGCACTTCACCCAGCCCCTTTTCCCCACCGTGTCTGCTTCAGCCTCTACCTGCCCTCATCCTTCAAACTCAAGGGAACCCAACATCTGTTTCTATTGCACCTGATCTAATCAAGTCAGTATCAAGTTAGGGTCCCCTCTAGTGGTCAGGAGGAGAAGTGGCAACCTCTGGGTGTCTCCCATAGGCCAGAGCCAGAGGTCAGCGCAGGGCCATGCAGAATAGGATGTTCTCCGCATACTTTCAACCTCCTTGTTTTAATGTCTTTCCCCTGTTATTGCTTCCCTCCTCCCTTCCCAGTGGTGGAGTGTGCTGGGAGAGGCATGGAATAAAGACCCCCACTCAGTTCTCAACTTTTTTCCTTCTATCTCTTCATAATGCCTTAACAGTGTTCACAGCAATTTGACGTGCTCACATTATTTGATTGTTTTAAATGTCACAAATTATTCTGCTACAGGACAAGAGAACATCAAGATATCAACCATATCCAAAATCAATAAATTACAGTAATTCCTCTTTTACTGGTAAACATTTATTGAGTCTGTGTACCAGACTGTTACTAACCATTACCTGCAGTATTTCCATACGTCCTTGCGAGAACCCTGGAAGCAATATGACGATCCCCACTTCACAGATGCAGAGACTGATGCCTAGAGAATTTAAGCCAGTTTCCCAATGTGACGTGACCAGTAAATGGTGAACATGGGCTTGACCCAGGTCTGCCAAACCCAAAACATTTCCCCTTCATCGCTGCACGAAGACCACAGTATCCAGGCAATACCACTTGATTTGCCTTAAAATGCATCTAGATCTCTTCCAAGGCATTTCTACTATAGCTCAGAGTCAGCTAATGGTTTCTAAGCCTGACATTGTGTCTCACAGCTCTGCAGGGCCCCAAATCCCCCCTACATTCCAAGTGGATGTGGTCTTCCTTGCTCACACTCTTGAAGTTTCTTTGTACCTTTCCTTAAGCAGCTACATAACCTACACTTATTATTGTCAATCCCCAAAGATTCAGTTCTTTCAAAGTTTCCAAGGCCATTTACATCTCTGCCTCTCACCCTGACCTTCTCTCCTTCAAAGCTCAATCAAATTTCTCCAAACAGCTTCCTTTTTAACTTCTTTGCACTCTTACGATCCACCGACTGTTCTTTTATTTTGCACTTACTGTGTTCTGCTTTACATCATAGTTAGATGTCACACATCTGTAACATTTATTGAAATCCCTCAAGGCTGGAACTGGTGGTTACTCACCTCATCCACTCACACACACCCACAGCCCACAGCATCATGCAGAATAAGGTGCCCATGCCATGCACACACTCGGTGCTTAATAAATGTTCATTAGAAATGACCCATCGGGACTTTCTATTCTCCCTTCCAGGGTAATGCTTTCTACGGCTCCTCTCAGGGAATTCTCTCTAAGGTGTTTCTTCACAAGCTTGTTACAACCCAGTTACCTCAGTTCAGCCAGAGTGGGCTTTAGGATTATTGCCAAATCTATTTAAAATAAGAGATTGGGGAGAAGAGTGGATGTGGGTAGGGTAAGGGGTTAAGACATGGCATGAGAATTCTCACTCGGGGCTTTATAGGAATATGGATTTCTCAATTCTCTCCAAGGGGTTCTTATCCTATGTTACGGTTGCGTTGTGTTCTCCAAAATTCACATGTTGAAGTCCTAACTCCAGTAGCTCAGAATGTGACCATTTTTGGAGATAGGGTCTTCCAGAGGTAATCAAGTTATAGTGAGGTCATTAGGGTGGGTCCTAACCCAGTATGACTGGTATTCATATAGAAGGGAAAATGTGGGCACAGACAAATACAGAGAGAAAATGATGTACAGACACAGGGAGGAGACGGCCATCTACAAGTCAAGCAGAGAGCCTGGGACAGATCCCTCCCTCACAGCCCTCAGAAGAAACCAGCTCTGCCAACACCTTGCTCCCAGACTTCTGGCCTCCAGAGCTGTGTGACAATAAATTTCTATTGTTTAAGCCATCCAGTCTATGGCAGTTTGTTATGGCAGCCCTAGCAAACTAATACAACTTAGGACTCTTGCTCACATAGAATAGATTCCACAACCAATAGTAGTTTATTATGTAGGTGCTGTTTATTTCCTGAGTGTTTTCCTCATGAGTAAGATAAAAGAAGATAACCAAAAATGAGAAGAAAAAAATAAAGGACCAGAAAAAAGAAGAAGATAACCAAGCAATTGTACATTTACACATTTGAGAGAAAAAAATAGTAATGATAGCTACCATTTATGAAGCATCTTTTGTGTATGTCGGTAATGGATGATGTTCAGTAATGTGTATAAATCACTACATGAGGTGCTTTGCAAACATTATTCCACTTAATTCTCCCAGCCACCCAATTGAGGCGGGTATTGTTACCCTCCGTGCACAGTTGTGGAAATTGAGGTGCAGAGAGATTATGTAAGTTACCCAGGATCCTACTTCTAATAAGATTCAAAGTTTGGCTGTGACCTGTTGGTCATCTATTTTGCTCCTCTTCCATGTGGAATTTCTCTTCTTTGTCCCAGCATCCACCCCACCCCACAAGCTTCAGACAATCCTAACTAGGCATGCGGTCACTCATGGTGATACCATTGCTCTTGCCAGTGGTTGGTTTAGGGACGAGGATATGACCCAGTTCTTCACAATGAGACATGACAAGATGTTGGCTGGAAGGCTTCTAGAAAAGGGTTCTTCACTAGCAAAAAGAGATGCACAAAGCAACAGCTCCTTTTCTGTTGCTGGATGTTGTGTAATCCACATTTGATGTCAGGGTGGTGGCAGCCATCTTGCAACAATGAGGGAAGTTCCCCTGGGAACACTGTACAGGGGGAGGAGGGGGAAGGAGACTGGGCTGATGATGTCACTTTGCCTGAGTTAACCAACCCCAGAAGTGCTTTCCCTCCACATTTCTCATTTTGTGAGATAATAAATCCCCTTATTGTTTAAGCCATTTTGTGTTGCTTTCTGCTACTTGCAGCTGAAATCATCTCAATATGTCATTTCTATAAATATGCTTTGATTTTCAAAAGTAGGAGCAGTTTTTAGATATCTTATTAGAAACTAATAACCTAAAATTCATTACCACGAAATTTCAAAAGCCCAAAAGAAAGAAACAGCATTTTGGGTTTTGGTTTTTGTTTAATTTCGGTAAAATATATATAAAATTTACCCTTTTAACCATTTTTCAGCCTATAGTTCAGTGGCATTAAGCACATTCACTTTGTGGTGCAACCATCACCACCATCGGTCTCTAGAACTTTTCATCATCCCACACTGAAACTCTGTACCCGTTAAACACTAACCCCCTATTCCACCTCCAGCCCCTGGCCACCACCATTTTACTTTCTGTCTCTATGAATTTGACTTCTCTAGGAATCTCATCTGAGTGGAATCATACGGTATTTGTCCTTTTGTGTCTGGCTCATTTCATTTAGTCTAATGCCTTCAAGGTTCATCCATGTTGTAGCATATATATGATAATTTCCTTCCTTTATTTTATTTTTTTTTTAAAGGTGGCTGGCCGCCGCTGGCTCCTCAGGGCCTGTCCAGGGACCTGAGGCATGGAGTCAGGGACTGGACCCCCCCACACAACCAGGCACACTGCCAGCACCAAGGAGCATACCAAAACCATCATCACCATGTGGGTGGCCCACCACAGCTGCCACAATAACCATGGCTGCCGCTCAGCACAAGACAGATCCTCTAGGCAAAAAATCAGCAGAGTAACCATTACTCTTTCAGAAGAAGAGAAGAAATCTAGGGTTATCAGAGGTGGGAGGGGTGAGGGATAGGGAGAGATTGGGCAAGGGGCGTAAAGAATAAGTACGATTTGTAACAGTATATATGCTAGTAATATTGATTTGATCAACATATATCAACTTTGAACCCCAAAAATATGTATAATCAATTATGATTCAATAAAAAAAAATTTTTTTTTAAATGGTGGCTGGCCAGCACAGGGACCAAACCCTGGATCTTGGTATTATTGGCACCACAGAATTTCCTTTCTTTTTAAAGCTGACTAATATTCCATTGCATGATATGCTACATTTTGTTCATCTATTCAACCAGCAATGGACATGTGGCTTGTTTCTACCTTTTGGGTATTGTGAACAATGCTACTGTGAACATGGGTGTACAAATTCAAGTCTCTGCTTTCAATTCTTTTGGGTATATACCCAGAAGTAAAATTACTGGATATATGGGAATTCTATTTTTAAATTTCTGAGGAACTACCATACTGTTTTCTACAGCAGCAATACCATTTTACAATCCCATCAGCAGTACACAAGGTTTCCAATTTCTCCACATCTTTGCCAACGCTTGTTTTCTGGGTTTTTTGGGTTTTTAATAGCCGTCCTGATGGGTGTGAAGTGGTATCTCATTGTGATTTTAATTTGCCTTTCTCTAATGATTAGTGATGTTGAGCACCTTTTCATGTATTTATTGGCAATTTCTATATCTTCTTTGGAGAAATGTCTATTCAAGTCCTTTGCCCATTTTTTAATTGAGTTGTTTGGTTTTTGTTTTTGAGTTTTTGTCATCCTACATATATTCTGGATTTTCATCCCTTATCAAATATGTGATTTGCAAATATTTTCTCCCATTCTGTGGGTGCCTTTTGTTGTTGTTGTTGTTTTGTTTTTTTGTTTTTTTGTGACCAGCCGCACCGTGCTCAGCCAGTGAGCACACTGGCCATCCTTATATAGGATCGGAACCCGCGGCGGGAGCGTTGCTGCACTCCCAGCGCCGCTGCACTCCCAGCGCTGCACTCTCCCGAATGCGCCACGGGGTCGGCCCTGTGGGTGCCTTTTTATTGTGTTAATAGTGTCCTTTCATGTACAAAAGAGAAGCTGCATTACTTTTGGAAGAAGAGTCCTAAAGAATAAGGAGTGCTTCCATTCTTCAAAATACCCTAAAATCTATCCCTGCATTAATTCAGACCACCAGCACTAGACACCTATTCGGATCCACATTATCCCCCATATTCACTCATTCATTCATTGATTCATCACTCATTTGACACCTATATACCAAGCCCATCCCATTTGCAAGGTTGTGCTAAGCAGTTTTACTGAATTGTGTGTTTCCACTGGTGAGAGAAACATCATAAGAACTGGCCCTGTGACACTTGTTGCTGGGTTCATAGTACAGGTGTTTCCAGTAGTGTTGTCCCTAAAGAACATTTTAGCATGTCCCAGTTATGAAGACCCATGAGAGAAATTTCTGGTCTTTTATCAGGGATATTTTTGCTTCTTCCTCAGCCACCCATCATGGGGAACAGACATCTTATACCTGGTCATTCCTTCTCACCCTAACTACTAGAATGCCTGAAACCACATTTGTGGGCAACTTTAGCAGGCAGATTGGACATTCCAACATGCTTTCTAATGCAGCAAACTAAGTCCCAACTCCATCTTAACTTCCTAACTTTATTTTTGCTTTGCCTCATTAAAAAGCTACTTTTAAATTTTATTTTATCTTCCTCACATTTTAGTCATCTTTAATACTGCCTTAAATCTTGTTTAAAACAATAAAACAAAAATAAAATAAATGAATAACCAAATATCCCTCAATATTAGTTTGTAGGGTTCAATACGAAATGGAAATGTGTAGTTACTGCCCAAAAGTTATTAAGAATTTCAAGATGGCAACAGCAGGCATCGAGTGACATGCTGGACCCTTCTGAGCGTGGGATCCTGTGCAATTGAGCAGGTTACACAGCCTGCTCAGCTACTGTAGTCCTCAAAAACCTGGGACACCAGTTATTCTGCCATCTGGTAATGACATTATGTTCATTCATCTTTTAATGTTTTTTCAAGAATTAAGGACCAATGTGTGCTGTGCACATCTTTACACTAGAGACTATAGAGTCATCGAGATGGGAAAATTAAAGATGACTTCAGGGATTATATTTAAATAAAACCAATCATTTCTATGAGCTTCTAGATTGTCAGCTTCTTGGTCCATGTGCCTCTGGTTCACCTTTGCATTTTCCAGCAGTTCTAACACAATGCTGGCCTATGACAGGAGCTCAAAGGTTTGTTGGCTACCTGGCTAGCTGGGTGGTAGTCGGATGCACAGAGGCCATATTTAGGAAACAGAAGATAAGCTTAGAAAAGGGGTTTGGGTTTCAATTTGAAGAGGTGTAGAGTGGTGGACTTGGTTTGGTAGAAATGAAAAGCAGGGTAGTTTCTGAGCAAACAGATGATTTAGAAAAGCTGACCTGGCCCTGGCGTGGAGTATGAATTGAAGGGCGGAAATATTAGAGGTAAGGCATGCAGCTAGACAGCCATTTCCCTAGTCTCCGTGAGGGTGACTAGGACCAGACTTAGCCCGGTGGCAGTAAAGTGTGATCGTCACAATAATAGTACTTCGTTCCTTACGTTTATCACGCCACTGTTTCATTTGCTCCTTTGATAATCCTGCTTGGAAAGCATTATCACGTTTCATAGAATTGCAGATTGATTCTCAGAAAGTGGGTGTGATTTCCCAGGTGGGAGCAATTAAGAGCACAGCCAGGCCAGGTCAGCACAGGCGAGTCTCTTTCTCCTCAATCCTGACCGCACATCGGATTTGCTAGATGAACTTTTCAACAAGGAGATGTCTAGACTCCACCCGAGATCTTCTGATTTAATTGGTCTTGGGTGAGGCTCAAGCTAGGAAGTTTTTCAAAGCTCCTCAGGGAATCTAATTTGAAGCCCTGTTGAGAACCTCTGGGCTGCAGCACAGCCTGGCCGTGAGGCGAGGCCCGAGACCAGAGACAACGGGCAGGCAGAATTAATGAGACTTGACAAGGAATTGCAGAGACATGCCAAAGCAATGAAAAGGTTTTTAGCTGGAGGGACTAACCTCTAAAACCTCATCTTGCCAGTCTAGGATGGATACACGTACACCTGGGAGCCGCTGCATTCAGGATTAGGACAAAAGGGAAAGTACTGCTCTCAATGATTGGAAACAGGCAGCCCACAGAGGGTAACCAGTGGGAGTCTGTTTATATGTATTCATCGGTGGGGGTCACGGGATGGCCAACTCTAAAGGTCGTGTATGGGTAATTCTTCCTCTGGATTGTCCCACAGACTTCCATTCAGTGGTATAAAATTCTGTCCTTGGAAACATCCTATGAGATTGTTTTCCTCTCGGATTCCCACTGTCTCCAGATTAGTGGCCCATGGGGAAAAAAAACCTGGGTGATGCCGACGGTAGCAAGGCCATCCTTGAAATTTAAGGCAGCCAGTTAAGAGAGGATGGAGGGGCAGATGGATTTAGGAGATGAAGTATTCGGGGTGCTGGCAGCATGTCCAGGTGGAGAAGATTAGCAAGCAGTTGGAGATGTGAGACCAAATCACTGAAGCAATCCAGTAAAAATTGGTTAAAGTCATAGATGTGGATAAGCTCACCAAGGAACTCAGTAAAGAAAAAGAAGAGATCCAAGGAGCAAGCAGTGGAGAATGCCTGTCCTTAGGGGTTTGGGCAAGAAAGGAGAACCATAGGAGGCACTCTACTCTTGAGAGCGAGTGCCTTTCCTGCCTCATCTTTCACCACTTTCTTATGGTCACCTTTCCGTCTCCTGGTTCTTTCTCCTGTGTTCCTTCTCTTCTCCACATGCACATATTTGCCTAGTCCTCTGAAAGACCCATCCCCAATGCCACCCTCTGCTTTGGAGACTTTCCCGCTGTCTGTCCTCCCACGTGGAAGTCACCTCTCCTGTCAGTAACCCTCACTGCACTTCTCTTGTGCACCATAACAATTATCTATTGCTGCATAACAAATTACCCCCAACTTTATTAGCTAATAACAAATCAAACACTCATCATCTCTCACAGTTCCTGGGGGTCAGGAATCCGGGAGCACCTTAATTCACTGGATGGTGCTGGCTCCAGACCTCTCATGAGATTACTGATGTCGGCTGAGGCTGCTCTCACCTGAAGGCTCAACTGGGACTGGATGACCTACATCCAAGATGACTCACTCACATGTCTGTCGTCAGGATATCTCTGCTCCTCACTGGCTCCAAGCAGAAGGCTTCAGTTCCTCACCACATGAGCCCCTCTGCAGGGCTGGCTGAGTGTCCTCACAACATGGCAGCTGGCTTCCCCTGGAGCATGTGATCGAAAGGGGGAGAGAGAGAGAGAGAAAGCAGGAAGCCACATGACTTTTAGGACCTAGTCTCCAAAGTGGCATACCATTAGTTCCTCTTTATTCTATTTGCTGGAAGTGTGTCACTCAGTGCAGCCCACAGTGAAGAAAGGGGAAATTGGGCTCCACTGTTTGAAGAAAAGAGTGTCAAAGAATTTGTGGACATATTTAAAACCACTTTATGCACTTACAAAATCTTCCTACATTCAAACGTTTGTCTTTTAATTCATTTGTTTATTTAATAAGCCTTTATAGAGTACCTATTATGTGCGTTGCATTTTGATAGATAAAAATAAGACGGGGAAACATTTAATTCTGCAAATAGCAAATCTAGCTAACACTAGATAAGGATCATCTGTTAAGGTGGGGGCTGTAAAAAAAAAAAAAGGGTGGTGCGTTCCTACAAGTACATGGAGAGGAAATAGGGCACCCCTCTGGGTAGAAGACCTGACAGCTGCAAATTACCAGTCAAACCACTGGTTATCCTTCCTCTGGTCCCAGCTACTCCCAGCTAGAAAGGCAAAAGCCTTCAGTAGTTTTGTGGGTGGCTTCCCCCTCCCAGCAGTCACACAAACCTGCCAGGCTGCCCTTGCCCCTCCTGACTCTTATCCTCTTGGTCAAAGGGGATGAAAAGAGGGGAGCATAAGGGGGGCTCTGCCCAGAGAATCCACTGCCTGCCCTAGTTCTCCACTCTTCCTCACTGGCCTTGGGATAAGCTGTCTTCCACCAAGCAAAGACAAAGAACTTTGGTGTGAGTTTGGAATCCAACCCCAGTGCAAGCTCTTTCAGATTGTGGATCTTATCTGATCGTGACTCTACTGCCTACCTCAGAGTAGATCTGCAGTGCATGCTCAAGGTTTGAATACTAAGAACGTGTGGAGGGAGTGAGTAGTGAGGTCCCAGTGCTTGTAAGTGTGTCCAGCCCTTCTAAACGCTTATCACTGCAGTTCAGGTGAGAGCCAGGACTACCTCCAAGAAATACCGGCAGACCTCAGTGTGTTCCTGTACTGAGAGGAAGGGAGATACTACAGAATTAAGAAGAAGTGTAGGAATATTGGACTAATGTATTTAGTAAGGCTGGCTGAATAACTGTATTCATTTAAGAATATATATTTATAAGCATCCCTTTGAGATATATAATATATACACAAATACCTATATGTGTATATGTATATGTATGTATAATAAGCATCATACTATGCTACCATAATAATGCAAACTATTTTTTAAAAAGAGAAATTAAAACTGAACATATTAAAATTTAAGGAATTTGGCCAAGATTGTACCCAGAAACAAATTCAAAGTTTTAAAGCTCTTACTGTAATTCAAGAAAGGCTGAAAAAAGAACAACTAGTCATTTGACTCTAGAAATTACAAAAAGATCGTAAGATACCTAAAATAAAGAAAAAGAAGAAAATAATGGAGGTAAAAATCCATAAGATTAGGGATTGGCCAGAAAATTCAAGAACTTTATTTCTGAGAAAAAAATAAGCAAAACAGAGCATGTTCAAAAAATTAAATGAAGAAAATGAACAATAAAAATAATGCAAATTTAGAAATGGTAGAGTACACAACCACTAATATGAAGGGAAATTTAAATATATTAGCATAGATTTGTTTATGCAATTCTTATACCATGTTTAACTCTATGCAGACAAATTTCAGAATCGGGAAATTTTCTGAGAAATACAAGTTTCTAAAATTGAAACCAGAAATAGTAAAATGTATTAGAGAAATAACAATAAAATAAGGTTAAAAAAAAAAAAAAAAAAAAAACAAAGAACTACTTCCCAAAAGAAGGTTCAATAACCAGATCATTTTACTAGTGGAGTTTTTTTCAGATTCTCAAGGAATGAAAATTTACATCCTCTATCATTTGTTCTTTGGCATGTACAAAATGGAAATTACTCCATTTATTCTGTAATCTTTCCCTTCACTTTCCTTTGTTCCTGTATTTCATCGTTTATTGTACTGGTCTTTTATACTTAATTAACCCTATATTCTAACAAACTTGTTGTTTCACCAAAATGGTTTAAAAAGTATTTTTGCTTTTGTGTAGCCTTTAATAGGCTAAGAAACATGTTTATAGATTAGAAGTAAACAGGAAGATGTTTTCTCATCCTCTTCAGAATCCAGAATTTCAGTAATAAATATAAGGTGCATGATCCCATCCTGATATTTAACACAGAGACAAATGATTTGTGATTATCATCCTGCCTTTTTATATTTTAAATTTAATACTCATATTTTTGCCTTAGTTTATTTTATTTAATGTCCTTTCCCTTTAAAGTTAATACTCCTAAAGGTCTAGGTCAAAATCTTGACTTTCTAATGCTTACATTTGCAATGATTTTATAATAAGTGCTAACCTTACCAATTTTTTTCCCCTATTACCAACTGTTTAATATTCAGGATCAACTCCTCAGGAAACGAGCCAGGCTTATCAGTAAGTGAAGAAAGCTGTTTGACTGCAGGGAGAAGTTGGCCATCACACTGGGCACACTTGCTGGAAATTTGAACAGCATGGTAACCTAAGAAATATCTCCAATGTGCAGAACTGTGTTCACCAAGTTTAAGGGAAAAACCCATGAAAGGAAAATTTTGCTACCATAGTTTCCTGTCATGCCTCTTCCTTGGCGGTGAGAAGGAGGACCACTTTCTCCACCTGGTCATAAAGATTTGAATCCTTCCAAAAAGAGAAGGATACCATATTACTAAAAGATTTCACAGTTAATTCTATGCAATCAAAATCATTCATCTTTGAACTCTTCAGCACCTGGAACAATGACAGGTGTTCCCTCTCTTCTGCCTCCTTTGAACTTTGTTCTTACCATGGAACTAATTCCATTACAGTTGCACACACACACACACGCACGCTATGCTTGGTGGGAGGTGTGATTCAACTCTTTGTTCCTCACGGCCTACCCAGCACAGTACCTAGGACACAGTTTACACATCATAAATGTTGTCTGAAACTAAATCAAATCAAATCGAATTCAATCTAAAATAAAGGTGTAAAGAAAAAGCTATGGGAGCAACAGAGGGAAGCAGTTTCTAATTCTGCCTGGGGGAACTAGAAAAAGATGAGACAAAAATATCATAAAATGTATTTTGAGGAGTTATATGAACCAGTTGACAATACTTGCATAGAGCAAACATGTACAAATTTTGATAATAAATATTTACACATTTTTACAAAGCATTTTAATCTTCAAAACTCTTTCTGGCACTAAATAATTGAATTTTCTGGATTACATTCTTCAAAAATCATTCATATCCATGTAATGTTCCCAACAGATTAGTTAAATGAAAATATAAACAAATTAAAATAGAGACACAACGAAGCTCAGGACTCCACTCCACATTATTTAGACCACCCACTCCCAAGAAGTGGCATCAAGAGGAAAAAACTGGTCCTGACTCTGTCTCTGATAAACGGGAACAACTTGTGTCAATGTGGACACCACTGTCATCTTATCTCCTGCATGAAGGAGACAATCTAAGTAGGCACTCAGATGCTCCGGGCCCTAAAGTGAAAAATAACAATATTCAAAGCTTGATATTAACCCTCACTTTCTATAGTCTCTTCTTTCTTAGTAAACTAAAGAACTTCTAGGAATAGTATTTGTCTCTGAAGAACTCTGTGATCATACAAAGCAAAGTTTTTACATTGAAATGTACCTGCGCTGTGATATATGTATCTGTAAAAAGATGTTTAATGGATGCTGTTGGGAAAATAGAATAGTTTGGTCAGGGCCCTCACCTCGGGTCCAGTTGGGTGTGGTTCAGCATCCTTTGTAAGCAAATTGTGTGTGTGTGGAGTTAATGAGCATGTGCGCCAATGTATCTTTTCAGTTTTGTTGCTATTCTGGTGTTCTTTAGAGGAGATAGAGAGGGAAAGAGAGGAGAGAGAGAGAGAGAGAAAGAGAGAGGGACAGAGGGACAGAGAGAGAGAGAGAGAGAGTTTTAGTGAAGCAGGCAGGTGGGCATTGGCTTCGGGCGTCCACCCGGTGCAGCCATGCTTTCCAACCTATGGCTCCAAGGACCTTTTGGCCAGTTACCTAGCTTATAGACCTCTGTGAAGGGGTCTGGTGACCCAGCCTGGCATGTGTGGGGTCTGGTGACCCAGCCTGGCATATGAAGTTTGTGACCCAGTCTGTGAATGGGCTTGAGAGGTCTGGGAGCTCCAGACCCAGCCCTAGCTCAAAAACCAGCCCAGTTGGCACAATTACCAGCAAATAAAAGAGCCCAACTAGTATGGTCGCCTAGCTTTACAATTGGCATCACAAACAAGATTAAGAGCTAGACAGTTGGTGCTGTGAGGATTCCAGGCCTTAGCTTGAGCACGACAGATGCTATGGTTCAAATGTGTCACCGAAAATGTTCATGTATTGGAAACCTAACCTCCATTGTAACAGAGTTAAGAAGATGGGAGATCCAATTATGGTATTTTAGAGGTGAGGCCTATTATGGGTTGAATTGTGTCCCCCCAAAAGTTTAATGTGTTGGAGGCTTGGTCCCTCTGTGACAGTGCTAAGAGGGTGGGAAATCCAATGGGGAAAAATTGAAAGCTTTTCCCTTAAGGACAGGAACAAGAAAAGGATGCCCACTCTCACCACTCCTATTCAACACAGTGTTGGAAGTACTAGCCAGAGCAATCAGAGAAGAGAAGGAAATAAAGGGCATCCAGATTGGAAAACATGAAGTCAAACTGTCCCTGTTTGTGGATGATATGATCCTATATATTGAACAGCCTAAAGCCTCTACAAAAAAACTCTTAGAGTTGACAAATGATTTCAGCAAAGTTGCAGGATACAAAATCAACACACAAAAATCAGTAACATTTCTGTACTCCAACAGTGAACATGCAGAAAAAGAAATCAAGAAAAGTAGCCCATTTACAATAGTCATAAAAAAATAAAATGCCCAGGAATAAATTTAAACAAAGGTGTGAAAAATCTCTATTACCAGAACTACAAACCACTGTTTAGAGACATTAAAGAGGACACAAGAAGATGGAAAGATATCCCATGCTCTTGGATTGGAAGAATTAACATTGTGAAAATGTCCATAATACCCAAAGTGATCTACAGATTCAATGCAATCCCCATCAAAATTCCAATGACATTTTTCTCAGAATTGGAAAAAACAATCCTAACATTCATATGGAATAATAAAAGACCACAAATAGCCAAAGCAATCTTGAGCAAAAAAAATAAAGCTGGAGGCATAACACTACCTGGCTTTAGTCCATACTACAAGGCTATAGTAACCAAAACAGCATGGTACTGGCATAAAAACAGACACACAGACCAATGGAACAGAATAGAGAATCCAGAAATCAACCCATGCACCTACGGCCATCTGATCTTCAACAAAGGCATCAAGACTACACACTGGGGAAGAGACTGCCTCTTCAGCAAATGGTGCTGGGATAACTGGACATCCATATGCAGGAGAATGAAAGTAGACCCATACCTCTCACCATATACCAAAATCAACTCAAAATGGACCAAAGAATTAAATATACATCCTGAAACAATAAAACTCCTTAAAGAAAACATAGAGGAAACACTCCAGGAAGTAGGATTGGGTACAGGTTTTATGAATATGACCCCAAAAGCAGGCAACTGAAGGAAAAATAAACAAATGGGATTATATCAAACTAAAAACCTTCTGCATAGCAAAAGAAACAATTAACAGAGCAAAAAGACAAACAACAGAGTGGGAGAAAATATTTGCAAAATATTCATCTGACAAAGGATTAATATCCAGAATATACAAGGAACTCAAACCACTTAAGAGCAAAAAAAGCAAGTAACCCAATTAAAAAATGGGCAAAGGAGCTGAATAGGCATTTCTTTTTTTTTTTTTTTTTTAATTTTATTTTGTCGATATACATTGTGGCTGATTATTGCTCCCCATCACCAAAACCTCCCTCCCTTCTCCCTCCCCCCCCCCAACAATGTCCTTTCTGTTTGCTTGTCGTATCAACTTCAAGTAATTGTGGTTGTTATATCTTCTCCCCCCCCCCCCGGTTTTGTGTGTGTGTGTGTGTGTGAATTTATATATTAATTTTTAGCTCCCACCAATAAGTGAGAACATGTGGTATTTTTCTTTCTGTGTGAATAGGCATTTCTTAAAGGAAGATATGTCCAACAGACACATGAAAAAATGCTCAACTTTACTCAGCATTTGGGAAATGCAAATCAGAACCACTTTGAGATACCATCTCCTTCCAGTTATGATGGCTAATGTCCAAAAGACTGAGAATGACAAATGCTGGCGAGGTTGTGGAGAAAAAGGAACCCTCATACACTGTTGGAAGGACTGCAAAATGGTGCAGCCTTTATGGAAAATGGTATGGAGGTTCTTCAAATGACTACAGATAGATCTACCATATGACCCAGCTATTCCACTGGTGGGTATATACCCAGAGGAATGGATATCCCATCATGTTGAAGGGATACCTGTACTACCACATTTATTGGAGCACTATTTACAATAGCCAAGAGTTGGAACCAGCCCAAATGTCCATCGTCAGTGAGTGGATAAGGAAAATGTGGTATATCTACACAATGGAATACTACTCTGCTATAAAATAAATGCAATACTACTATTTGCAGCAACATGGATGGACTTATAGAAAACTGTATTAAGTGAAATAAGTCAGGCACAGAAAGAAAAATACCACTTGTTCTCATTTATTTGTGGGAGCTAATAAAAATAAATAAACAAATATACAAACAAATGGGGGGAGAAGACGCAACAATTATGACAATTCTTTGAACTCGTTAAGACAAGTGAACAGATAGGATGTTGATGGGGAGGAAGGAAGGAGAGGGAGGGGGGAAAGGAGGAATTGGTAAGGGGACATGAAAATCAACTACATTGTATATGGATAAATTCAAATAAAACAAAATAAATAAATGAATAAATAAATAAAAGCCACAGCGGGGGAAAAAAAAGAGGGTAGGAAATTCTATTGTGGTATTTCAAAGGTGGGGCCTTGGAGAGGTGATTGGATTGTGAGGACTACACTCTCATGAATGTATCAATCAGATCTTGGAATAGTGGAAATAGTTCTGAGAGCTTTAAAAGGAGAGTGCATGAGGAGCTAACGCTCTCTCTCGCTCTCTCTCTCTCTCTGCTCTGCCATTTTCTGCCATCTGAGACCCCTGCACTGCTGTAAACCCGCTACCAAAGAAGACCGTCACCAGGTATATTCCTGGACTTTGGACTTCCCAGCTTCTGAAACTGTAAGAAATAAATTTTATTCCTTTTTAAATCACCCAGTTTCAGGTATTCTGTTCCAAGCAACAGAAACAGGCTAATACAATGGGACTTCCCTTGTTGTCATATATTCTGAGTACAACCCAAATGCTGAAAACAATCAGAGAAAAATCCCCATAGTCCACCCCCAGCTTATTCATGAAAGACTAGAAATGGGAAAGGGTACTTGAAGAAAGTTATCAAGTGGCTCTGTGAGCTTCCTCCTACCCAGAGCCATAAGCGGGAAGCCTCTGAAAGACTGGTAGTGAGAAGACGGTGGAAGGACAAGGCAAGGGAGAAGAAGCTAAAGGAAGCAGCCCTTGCCCCTGCGTCTCAAAGCCAAAGTGAGGCCAGAGGTGGGGAAGGAAGAAGCTCTGGATGGAGTGGGAATCTGAAGTTTTGATTTAGACTAGAGGAGACATTTTAACTCATAAGCATGAGTCACAGACACCCAAGTAAGATTGTTCTTATAACTGAAAGCCATTCAAAAGCAATGAGACCTGCCCAAGGTGCTACCATGGGTCAGGGGGCAGAGAGCTGACAAAGCCATGAAAGGGAAAATAAATAACTCCTTGTCCCATTTGTATCCATTGAGATCATCCCATTTAATACACTAGTTAGGTATCCCAAAAATGTAGCCTCATTTGTCCTAACTTGGCCAGAATAAATATGCTCGTACAGAGTCATAATGACTAAATTGGCTTAACCACATGGTAATCCAAATAATTGTGCAAAATCAACCGTAATTATTCTTGAAAAATCTCAACAGCCACCCAGAGATTGACTGGATGGCCATGGATAGCTGCAGCTTTAAACTTGTCTCCTTTTTTTCTCATAATGTAATTCCCAGTAAAACTGAAGTGAAATGTAGATCACAATGTCATTAACGTGACATTATAACTTGTCTGGATAATCAAAACCTGGCAGACATTCAGCATCACTGTTGTTTTAAACAAACACTTCCAGTTTTCCACTTGGAAACAGGCCAAGGGACTAACTTCAAAGATTAATAAGGACAAAGTTTAGCTGGAGAAACAAATTTCATCCAACACTTCAAATGCCCCAAGTTTAAACTAATTTTTGAGAGGACAGCTACTTAAGTGATGTATTCTAAGCCCTCAGGTTCTTGCAGAAATGGCCTCTTGATTTTGAATCACTGGCACACTAGGACTCATTCATCACCTGCAGGGAACCTGGAAGCAGTTTCCTTCACTGTGAACTGCTTCCATTTTCACCTGCTGGAAGGGTCAGTAATCTTGACCGAAAGAAAAAAAATTAAACTGACCAGAAGATGGGTAAGTAGATCAACAAATAAAATGTGGAATTATTTGTAGCTGTATGATAATGACAGCATTGATAATAATAAAATGAATTTACAATTTGAATTTACAATCCCTAGTTACTCCATAAAGCCCTGGTATTTTAGAGGCAAGATTATCTGTTTACAAGGCTTTGCCCAACTCATATGAGAGGATTCTATGATGGGTACATTGGAGATAAAATGGGAGTTTTAATATGATTATAGGTCAGTGGTTTTTGAATTGTTAATGTTTAAAAGAGCCCAGAGGCATATGCTGAATATATAGTCCGTGAAAGACACAATTAAACAAACAAAAAGCAATTTACAAGCTGGAAAATATTTTTAGTTCTCATGGAGTGTTATAACACATGTCCTCTAGCATCTGACTTAACAGGGGCTGAGCTGACACCACAGAAAAGAGGCAAGTAAATTAATTTCGCTTCTTAGGCCCAGAATCTGAAAGAAAATGGTTTGTGGAAAACCATTTCAAAAAGTTGAAAATATGAACCACAGGAGTAGATTCATTAAGGGCACAGTAGCTCCTTAGCACGAGATTCATCTTAGTGACATTATAAGATAATGAGATGAGATATATTTACTCATGTGTTCACGTATTTGCTGCCCCTTGCCTATTTTGAAAGTGATTTAGTGAATGAGAAAATACTGGAGGGTAAGGAGAAAATTTTCAGTCTGGATCGGGCAGTGTTTTAAATATCTGAAAATGTGTTATAGTAAGTATGGTGCCTGTGGTTGTGTGAGGTGTTTTATACACAGCTTCCCTTTTGCTGTTCAGCGATGACCTTGGCTATGGTAACAAGCCTCCCTATTTTCTTGGTCTGATAGTTGTTCATCCAGGTACCAACTTCTCACCCATCTGCTTACAGCAATCCAGAGGAGCCAGATGGCACCCCATCAGTGCCATTACACACACGCTATAGAGACCCTGGTAGGAAACACCCACGCCTCTCCCTGGCACCAGCCTAGATGTGATGGCTGGCAAAACTTACCAGAAATGGACATTATAGACTCTCAGATTCTCTGATTCTCCAGCACCTACTGGGCGTCCAACAATCCAGTTCAGTTCTGACACTAACTACCCAGAGCTAGCATCAGACTCCTCAGGTTTAAGCATTCAGTCCCAAAAGTCCACCAATGGGATGCCTAGGCTACTTGCACTTCTATCCCCAACTTGGCTACAAACATAGGGGGTTCCCGTTTGGCCCCACCTTTCGAGTTCGACAATTTGCTAAAACGACTCACAGTACCCAGGAAAATGCTACACTTACTAATACATTTTATTATAAAAACTACAAATGAAGAGCCAGATGAAGAGGTAGATGAGATGAGATCTAAAAGGGTCCCAAGCACAGGAGCCTCTGTCCCTGTGGAGCTGGGATGCGTCCCCCTCACCACATGTGGATGTGTTTACCAACTTGGCAGCTCCCTGAATGCCATTGTTTAGGGGATTTTATGGCGGTTTCATTATGTAAGATGATTGATTAAATAACTGGCCATTAGTGATTGGATTTATTCCCCAACCCCTCCCCACTCCTTGGAGGTCAAGGGATGGGGCTGAAAATTTCAACCTCTTAATCAAGGCTTGGTCTTCTGGCAACCAGTCCCCATCCCGAATCTACTCGGGGCTGGCCAAGAGCCACCTCATTAGCATAAACTCAGGTGTGGGTGAAAGAGGCTCATTATGAATAACTAAAGATGTTCCTATTGCCCCATCACTCAGGAAATTCTAAGAGTTTCAGGAGCTCTGTGCCAGGTACCCAGGGCAAAGACCAAATATGTATTTCTTTTTATACCACCATCTAGCATTAAATCTAAAAGGACCCTGTGAGATCATCTAATCCAAACCAACTATCCCACAGTAAAATAAAATGAAGCCCATTTCCTTTCCACCCCTAGGAACTCCCAGTGGTGATTACATTGTGTTCAGATTCAGTTATGAGTGCGGGATGCTGCCAGGGATAGGAGAGCAAGACCAAGAGCTAGCCAGTGCCACTGGCTGACATGCATACTGTGCATTAAAGAGCATGTCCCTGTTTTATCTCATTCAATCCTGTTAATTTTCCTATGAAGCTGGACCCACTTTACAGATGAGGAATTTGAGGCGTAGAGAAGTTAAGGAAGGCCAAGATTGCATGTAGTAAGCCACGGAAATTGCATTTGAACTCAGGTCTATCTGACTCCAAGGTGCAAGTTCTTTACCCTGCCGCACTCTACCTCCTAGCCATCTCAAGAGAGTAGACCGCTCTGGAACCAACCACTGACTCAGGATTAAAGTAATCTACAACAATCACAAATAATATGAGTCAGGCATGTCTTCAAAAATTATACCCCTGATATTATGATCCCCAGGGTAATATCTTTAGTTACTGTGAGTTAGCATTTTCCATTATTAGAGACATCCTGGATGCGACCACAAAAAAATGTAATATAATTGAAACAAAATTTTTTTAAAAACTATGTTTCACTTAAAATAAAACCTCATTAATTCAGATGCCACCTATTCACAAATCAGTGTTAAATTAGCAGAAACAATGCTGAATTTTACCTTTCCAAACCCTTCCCTAATACATCAAAAAGTTAATTGCACCATTGTGAGATTTATCCATTATTGGGTTCCAGAGCACTTTATTATTCTCAATTAAAATTCTGCATTTCTAGGTTGACTACTGCTATAATTATTATATTAAGCCCTACTTAAAAAACTTAATAGAAAGGCAAAGTATAGTTCTTAGTGTATGTAATATAGCATATACATATTAGAAATATTTATATAGCAAAGTCCTTTCATTTTTTTTTTTAATTTGCATAATCAATTTGGCATGAGTTTATGTTGTTTAACACCTGTTTACAGAAAAATCTGTACTTTTGTGGTGTATTTAATATAACTCTTACAAAGAATGTGATTCTGGTGGTTATTTCCTAGGTAATGACATCATTTATAATAAAAACTATAACTTCAAAGACTCCGGTAGCATTGGGATTTAAAAATTATTTAACAATAAAATTGTAGGTGGACCCTAAGGGTTCTTCCAGAGCATAAAATATTTGCAATTGCTTTATAAGTATGACACAGGTATTTTTCTTTATGGAGTATTTGCTTGACTAAAGGATTTTTTTCCCTTATATCAGATTTACACAAGATATGAGTCTCTAAGTCTGTTTTTAGCCAATGAACCACACAGACATCAGTGGTCCCACCAGAAGAGTTGTGCCTTGAAAGACTTGGGGTGACTACAAACACATTCCAAGTCCCCTGTGTAGGCTTTACTATTCAAAAAAAAAAAACAAAGCTGTGTGAGGTTTTTTGTTGTTTCGTTTTGTTTTGGTGCCTGGCTGGTATGGGGATCTGAACCTTTGACCCTTGGTGTTATAACACTGTGCTCTAACCAACCGAGCTAACCAGCCAGTCCAAAAGCTGTGTGTTTTATCCTGGCTCTTTACAGTGTTCAAAACTGGTGCCAACAGTAGTGATTGAAAGGAAATGAAGCTGGACCCTATAACAATCTACTAAAATGGAGGCAGGCTTTGTAAAACTAGAAATAAATTTTAACATCAATGGCTTAGGAATGAAAGAAACAGAGAACAAATTTTGGTGTGAAAAGGGCCCCTACCATCTGAAGGCTGCTGTCAGGAGGCTGTCCCTGGACAGAACAGGTGAGCCCCACAGGCAAACCCACTCCGGCTGATCCTGCCTCCAAGGGCCGGATGCTATAATTATTTCAGGATCCCATTATGGAAAATCCTCATGAATTCAGGTTCAGAAAATTTGAATTTGAGATACTTCATGAAACTCTCCAATGTTAAGCCTGAGGGATTCAAACAAGCATGTTGTCCAATCTCCTTATTTCACAGATGGTACAGGTGAAGAAACTGAGGACAAACCATGTTCAATGACTTCTCTAAGGCCATAGAGCAGGTTCCCAGAGAGAACCTTCTCCTACCTGTCACCACCCCAAACTATGTTCATAATCACTGTTGTGCACTGAATTGTGTCCCCCAAAAAGACATGTCCAAGTTCTAACCCTCAGTACCTGTGAAAGTGACTTTATTTGGAAGTAGGGTTTTTGCAGATGTAATCAAGTTATGATGGGGTCATATCACATAGGGTGGGCCCTGATCTAATGACTGATGGTTTTATAAGAGGAGGAAAATTTAGACACAGTGACACAGAGGAAAGAAGGCCATGTGATGACAGAGGCAGAGATTGGAGTGATGCAGCCACAAGCCAAGGATTATGGGCAACCAACAGAATCTAGAAAGCAGCAAGGAAAGATCCACCCTAGAGCCTTCAGAGGGAGCAGGGCCCTGCAACACCTCGATTTCTGACTTCTAACCTTCAAAACTGTGAGAGAATAAATTTCTGTTGTTTTCTATTGTAATCTATTAGCTCCAAGGACATTCAAATAGGCATCAAAATCCATTCTATTCCAAGATAGTTTACAGTGACATAAATCTCCAGTGAAAATTCAGAGCTAATCACAGGCACATACCTCCAAAAGCATCTGAATATAATACTCCTCCTTCCTACCATGCATTCCTCTATATCCATGCTTCCATGTTCATTCATTTTTTCTTACAATCAACACACACCACATGTCTTCATATGCCAGCCACTCCCCTGGGTGCTTTAGTGGCCACTCAAAGAATAAAACACTAACTTTGCACTGACATAGCTTACAGTGAAGTTGTGATTGAAGAAGACAAAAATACTTTAGTTCTTGGTTGAAAAATGGTCTGAAAACTTCCCTGTAGTTGCAGACTCTAGCCCTTCAGTGAATCACCCAAAGGCATGGAGAATAAAAGCTCAGAAACAGGAGATAGAAACAGAGGAGTACATTTTTCAACCATGCTCCAAAGAAGAGAAAATGAATTTGGTTTAATGTTCTTCATGACCAGATTTTTGGGGCAAATGAGTGGAGTTTCAACAGGCACAAGAGGCATAGAAACAGCAAAAGCAAAGGCTCAGGAGACATGAAAGTTCAAGGAGGATGTAAGACGCTATGAGGTTAATGCAGCCAAAGCACAGTATGTGTGTGCATGTGTGTGTGTGCATGCGTGTTCACATACTTGCACAGATGTGCGCACACACACGGGGTCATAGGGAGGAGTGTTAGTTACTTACACTGGAAAGGTAAATGGGAGCACTGAGCTCCAGTGTTTACCCAAAAGGCATACAGGACATGGAGCTTCGAAGAGTGGCTTGGGAAGGGTGGCTTGGGAGGAAGCTCTCATACAGAAGCCAGTCCTGCATTTTAAATCCCCCCAGCCTTGGGGGATGAGCGTAAGCTTATTGCAGTTTAAATAAAAAGGCTTTCTCTGTTAAACTATTATTTCTAAACCTGTTTTTTTCCCCTCTCCCACTACAGTCATCACTAATAGCATGATCTGAACATACAGAAGCTTCACAATTTTCACTGCCCCAAATTTTTTTTTTTAATTTTTAAAATTCCTCTACCTAGAACAATCATAGTCTCATTTAGTTCCACATGGAATTAAGATCCCTGTGAATTTTTTTTCAAGAAAAAGGATTTTCCCCCTTTACATATTCTTTTCACAAACTTCCACAGAGACCTACCTGCCCCACCCAAAGATCACCTCAAGGGGTTGGCAAACTTTTTCCACAAAGGGCCATATAGTACATATTTTCAACTTTGCAGGCCGTACAGTCCCTGTCATACTAACACTGCAGTTGTAGCATGAAAGCAGCCATAGACAATGTGTACATAAGTGAGCATGGCTCTGTCTTAGTAAAACTTTATTTACAAAATGAGGCAGGAGCAGATTTGGCCCATGGGCCATAGTTTGCTCACTCCTCCTCTAGACCAACATAGCCTTATCCCTTTACAATCGTGGAATGTTTAATCCATTTTTGTAACTGGTCAATTTTAATTTGTTTTACTTTTCCCCTCATGCTGATCACTCCAATAATATTATCACATGTATTTGTATAACTAGCAACTGTCTTGCATCCCTGAGGCAGTATTATGTAAATTAGAAAGCATTCAAAAGAACGGTTTTACCATTCTAACTTTATTGTTATTAACAACACAGATAGAGTCCCTTTAGTTTATAAAATTATTTGCAGAAAATGTGGGTAGCCATCCAAAATGATTGCCCCCCACAAAGGGACAAGGGAATGAAGACACAGAAATAAATAGCAGAGGGTCTCTCTAGCTTTTTTTTTCCCAGAAATTGGTATTTATTATCAAAGTCATATTTGATGTCAACAAGATGCTGCAACTACAAAAAAAATTGCATACACTGTAATCTCAATGCAAATAGTCAGATGGAACCCCAGTCATTAAAAAAGTAATTCAAATTACCCCAAAAAGCAACTGAATTTTTTAAACATCTTTATACATCCATCCAACAAATTAAAATGGTTAACAGGAAAAAAAATACAAATTCAGAGGTCTGGTATTGATGTTTAAAAAAGGCAACTGCTTAAGCATTTCTATCGATTTGAACATCAATCTCTCAGCCACTCAGCTTCATGCCATTCATCATCCAGCAGGCTCTCTCAGCCACCTCGGGTGACTCAAACTTAACCACACCACACCCCTTGGACATACCCGTTCTCCATCCTGATGTCAGCATACAGCATGTGGCCACATTTGTTGAATTTGTCCTTTAGCATCTCCCATGTAAAATCAAATGGGAGACCTCTCACAAACATCTGGTAGGCCTTCCTGGAAACCCCAGGAGCATGGCCTCCAGCTCCACCAAAGGAACCTGTGAAGCTTCCTCCAAAGTTGCTACACTCCATCTCGATAGTGCAGTCAAAGCTGGCACCACCGCTGCCACCCATAGCCAGGCCCATGCACTCAATGCCGGGGCCCGAGGCCGGGCCCGTGGCAGGGTCCATGCACTCCAGGCCCATGCACTCCACGTTGTTGGTGCCCATGCACTCCAGGCCGGTGGCCATGTGATCCATCACAGGGCCCATGCACTCCAGGCCAGCCCCCATGCCTGCAGACACCATGAGCTCCATGCACTCAATGGTCTGGCCCACATGGTTGATGGGTGTGGCCATGCACTCAAGGCTGAAGCCCATGCTGGCACCCCCAATGCAGTCAATGCCAGGGCCCATCCTCTCAATCCCAGGGACACTGCCTCAGCCTCCACCTCCTCCCTGCTTTGCAATGATCTCTCCTTTCAGTGCATACTTAGGATTTCGTTTATTCTGCCCATGTTCATCCCAGATCCAAATCGACCCATGTTTTCCATGCCACCACCAAAGGGTCCCTCCATGCCTCCCATTTTATTTATTCCAAATCCTATGCCTTCCATTCCCATTCCTGCAGGCCCTATGTTTTCCATTCCAATGCCTTTATTCAGGTGATTGGCATCAGTAGGCTACCCTCCTGGTTCTAATCCCATGCCAATACCACCAAGTCCGTGGGGAAGTTGTCATGGGTGCTCCTGAGGGGAAAAAAAATCTCCCTTTGGTAATGCCCTCTCATCCATTGTGACGTACACTGGTCTATCAAATAGCAAGCAGTTGGCCATCAAACATAGATACAGCTTGCACAGCTTCAACAGACAATTCAAAAGTAACAGTGCCTGTTCCACTACTGTTTCCATCTTTATCCTCAAGAACGTCTGCTCGGACCACCACACCAGCCATACTAAATACTTCCTCCAGGTTCTTCCAGCCACCTTTATGATCCAGATTTGCTACAACTACTGTGCTTCCCGGTCTTCCAGCCTTTAGCGTTGCTCTCCTGGCACGTCCACCACCAGGAGCTTCTTCGGCTTTCAGTGCTCTTCCACCGGCCTATGCTTGTCTAGAACTTCTACAGCCCTTTTCATGCTCTCTTCCGTCTTGAATTCAGCAAGGGCACATCCCCTTGGCTTTCCTTCAGCGTCCATGAAGAGCCCCAGGTATGTCACCTCACCAACTTTTTCTTTAACCGGGTCTTCAGGTGACCGCCATTTACATCGAAAGGTATGTTTGTCATGAAGGCTCTGTATCGTTTAGTTGGATCCGCATATGGCTCAAAGCGATTGCGTGCTCATTGTATGTTTTTCTCCTTCCTTTTCTCGTTCTGGGTAGGTCGTTCTTTCCCTCCTCGGCGTGCCGGGAGCGCCGCCCTCCTCCTCGGTTTTGATCTCCGTTCCCGCCACCGCGGCCACCATTTTCTCCGTGTCTCTAGCTTTGATTTTGTATTTTCAGATTGTGTTAAAAGCATGACTGGAAATTTTCTGTGCACGTTCACGCTAGAGGATCACACATCATATTATTCCACTGTACTCAATATTCTCAATCACACACACAAAGAACATGGTTACCACACAGCTCTTAGAAGCAGGATGCAGGACTCAGGATCTGAGAATCAAAAAATACCTCAGACTGAGGTGGATTGTCTGTGCATGCCTTCAAGTAAAAGAATCAGAGAGGGCACATTATGAGGGCAAAATTAGGTACAAAAATGAATATTTATTTCTAATTAGAAGAGAAATGTCAAAAGATTATAAATTTTTAAAAGCTGAGGAATACTAGAATCATTTTCTTTTAGGTTACATTTTGGGTTTCCACTCAGATAATTCCTTCCTGTTATATTCAAATTTTTGGACAGTTTGTAATTACGAAAAAGATATTTTAAATTAATCTAAAATGAAAAAACACACAGAAGTAATGGAATACTTTATAATTGCTGTTAACGTTGTACAGAGTGACATAATTGTGTTATCAAATTACTCTTGGTTTATGAGTTTTGTCACTGGAAGTCACTTGTTTTTTCAGGCTATTGGTGTTGGTGGCAATTTTGCATGCCATTTCATCTGAACCACCATGCTTTGTCAGGACAAGATGTGTCAGATATGCTAAAATTCAATCTGATATGTCAGGATGCATGAAAATATGCATCTTCGAGCGGGGTTTATTTATTTCCAGTACTGCTACACATGTGTTACCTACAACCATCAGAACTCTGATAAATTTTGTTTCAAAAGATTCACAGAATAAAATTAAGTCGGAGTGGAAACAGACAGCACTCTTAATCAATTGTGGTTCAAAGAGTTGCAGATGTACAAGAATGTATGACCATGTAAACACATTGCTAGGGACTTAAAAGGATCCTGCGCAAGAGGGCCCTGAATGTTCCACCTTCATTAGCTCAACAGTAAACCCACCTCTGACCCTAGAAGTCATTTAGTTTTAGCCTCGTATCAATCACACATCCCTGGTGGGTTAACCAGTCTCTGTATACATACCCCCTGTGACCGAATTTATTATCTCCCAAGGCAATCCATTCCATTTTTAGGCATCTTAAGTTATTATAGAATTGTTCCTTATGCTAAACTAAAACTTACCACTTAATAACTATTATCTGGTGGTCCCAAGTCTCCCCTTTGAATGCTAAATCTAATCATTTTTCGACAAGACAGTCATCTAGACATGTAAAGACAGTCGTCATGTCATCCACTGTCCTAATTTGGGTTCCCTAAGGAGCAGACCCTGTCTCAATAATTTGTTCAAATTCAAGCAGTTTATTTGAGAGATGGTTCCAGAAAACACCAGTAAGGAGTAGGGAACTGAGACAGAAGGAAAGGCAGATGATAAAGTGTGTGTTGTCAACCCAATTATTACTGTGGGCAACCAGAGCTCAGTTCTACTAGGAAACCCTGAGAAACCAGAGTAGAACATGCATCTCCAAGTAGTCTCACCTGAGAGATGAGGGAGCTGAAGATTTATACACAATCTCGCAACAGTTATTAGTTGAGGGATGCTCTTGAGAAGCATTAATACACATTGGCAGATCAGGCTCCAGCTTCTAGAGAAAACCCTCAAACCACACGATGGAGAGACTGACTGCTGGAAATCAGCCAGCCAGCCCCACTATGGTGAGGCCCAAGGAGATATGGGCAGCATGTTCTTTGTGTCAAACTGCCCTGGGGTCTTCAAGGGTTCTGCCCACAGCTCAGCCATAGGTCTCCTTCACCCTTACCCATCAGACGGGCTTCGCTTTGCTTGGGTGTTCATGTTTTTCCTTAGCACTGAACGTGACATTGATGTGTGGCCATGTTTTCTCAGTCCCCAAATATTTGGTCTCAGAAAGTACACACACAACACAGAATAGGCACCATCACCGATCAATGGTAGAAAAAAACATAATCAGTATCAGCCACGAAAGCAGCCAAGAGTATCCAAGCAAATGGAGTGGGCATGGTGTGGTTCTGATGTAGTTTCTCCACTAGGGCTCCTGAATGGCTTATGCTAGACCACACCCAGGTAAGTCAACTGGGTAATTCCAATTTCTTTAAAAATTTCCTGACATATTCACTCTTTCCAACTTACCTGTTGTCCAAAAGGAGATTCTTTTTCTGGTAATCCATTATGTAAGCAAAGGGAGATTGACCTAAGGTTAAATTATAGAGAATAAACAAACAATTGTTCATGTTAGATAATTAAAAATAGTCAGCTTTGTGCCACAAAGTTACAGAATTTTTTTCCTGTGATTTATTACTCTAGTGGTCTTAAAATATGTCCGCAAATTCTTTGCTACTCCTGCCTTCAAAAAGTGGAGGCTAATTTCCCTCCCCTTGAGTGTGGGTTGTGCTTTGACAGCAGTGACCATGTAAGGTTTTTGAGAGTGGGTCACAAAAGGCACTGTGGCTTCCTCCACCCCGACTCTCTGGATCACTCTTTTTCAGGAAAGCTGGCTGCCATGTTGTGAGACACTCCAGCAGTCCTGTGGAGAAGTCCACGTGGCAAGACACTGAGGATTCCCATCAACAGCAACTTGAGGGAGTGACCCAGAAGGCAGGTCTTCCAGCCCCAGTCAAGCCCTCGGATGATGGCTGTCCTGGCTGACATCTTCACTGCCTCCTCATGAGAGACCCTGAGCCAGCACCAGCAGCTAAGCTGTGTCTGGATTCCTGATTCTCAGAAACTGTGAAATAACAGATATTTGGGGTTTTTATAAGCTGCCGTATTTTATGGTAATTTGTCTCACAGTAACAGATAACTAATACGTGGAGAATGCACGCAAGCTGGTGGTCTTGTGAAATCATCAAAAAACTGTGAGCTTTTTACCTGAAAATGGCAGAATTCTTTCTTGTGAATCTTTGTCCCCAAATGTCTGTTTTCCTGTAGTTCTTAATGAAATTTTAAATTTCATTATCAATAGTTTTCCATTACCATTTCTTGAATTGCACATATTTTTATCTTTCTCACTGCACCCCAAATCTCAGCAATGTAAATGTAGTCTAAGTCTGCTT
Source organism: Cynocephalus volans (assembly GCF_027409185.1). Taxonomy (NCBI): domain Eukaryota; kingdom Metazoa; phylum Chordata; class Mammalia; order Dermoptera; family Cynocephalidae; genus Cynocephalus; species Cynocephalus volans. The sequence goes on from NC_084472.1 coordinate 56,460,497, forward strand.
ATATCTACACTACTAGGACTTAAATCCCATGAAGGCTGGCTCTGCCACCTTGCCCTGAGAGCTATAGAATGAATCTCTTGAAATATGAGGCAGAGACAATGGGTATCAGGCAAGGCTTTATTTTGATATGTTTTTATTAATTATATTTTTTATCTTTCTTTTCCTGGCCCCTTTCCCAAATTATCTTGTAATAATAACATACAAAACCTACCTGATTTGGCTCTAGCTCATGAAAATGCCTTCCTGTCTTTGGTGCATTTTGAGCAAAACAGTCAAAAATAGCCCCTGCAAACCCCACTGACTGTGGCCAATTAGTGTCTCAGCAGAGAAGTATTTCTGACATAAGGCAAGCATTCCTCATGCCTTCCAGACTGCTGTGGGGAAGTAATAAAACCATAAATTAGGGCTGGGTGGAGAGCTCGCCTTTGCTGCTTGATCCTGCCTGACTGACAACAGCCAATGGGCTTCTCCTTATGGTGAACTGAATTTCCGTTGTTTTCTTTTATCCCTAAACAATGGGAAAGCTGCAGTTGCAAGTTATTGCATGCCAGAGCTTACCTCTCTCATACCTGTTCAAACACCTATGAGCTGAGAAGAAGCCGACGGAAGGGAAAGGATACTTTGCTGTCTAGAAATTATAGGTGACTGAAGCATTGAATTCATACTGACACCGGGATAGAATCAGAGGTATTTTTTCCTACAGTTATGTCAGAACTAGAGAGCGAAATAGAATGCTGGTGGTGGGTGTAAATATATATGCTCCATGTTCTTAACATGCTTTTCCTGCATTATTTGGAATTTCCACCTCAATTAGATCATGGCTCATCACAGTCACTGCACCATAATCATCCTTCAAAAGAAATGTATGTGTTACCTGGTAATAAAAATTCTCAGGTGAGTCAGTGAGTTCATGAGCATCTCAACTGGTGGATTTGCACCTCTGATCCTGGCCACGCAGCTGCCCAAAAGTTGATAAATCATCTGAAGGCTTTCAGAGGTCCAGATGCCCCCACACCACAGCCCAGTTGGATCCTCTCTCATTTGGATGCTTCTCTGTGGGCCTTTCTTGCTTTCCCAATTCACACTTCTAATTAAGGTTTTATAAGCCAAGCCTAACTGACGCATTTCAAGAGTTTATTCCAATGTCTTCCGTAGTTCTGCAGTTATGAGTTGGGTCCAAAGCGATTCAGAATCTTGTGCCAATTCTGAAGTTATTCCAAATTGCTTATTTGGGGAATGAGTATTAGAAAGTCTGGCACACAGTAGGCACTCAATAAATGTTTATGAAATCCTGGTACATATACACTATATAGTTTTTTCTAAAGCAATTTCTGTTTTCAATGGAAAGTAGAAGCAAGATGTTCGTGGCATGTGACACGCTGACTTGAGGACTCTTTGATAACTCGGACACTAAATGGAATGCCTGGAAGATGCAGAATTCCCCCAGCTTTCTTAGTATCATGCCATCTTCCATTCTTAATTGATTTTCTCAAATATCCACAGATATTAGAAGAAATACACTGGAGCCTTACAGCTATTTAGTCCATAAGAACATGGAATTGAGTACACCCTCTTATATGGACGCATTACTCGTATGACAGCTTGGCCGCAGGGGTTTTTTTAATGAAATGAAATAAAAAGAAGGAGAAGGAGAAAAAAGGGAGAGAAAGAGGACCCTTTAACCCTCAAACTCAATATGTTTATATGAGCCTATAAGAACAGAAAGGTGTGACGCCAAAACTAAACTTTTAAAAATTCCATCCTGGGAGTGGTCTCTTTTTTTTCACGAAATGAATCTTTCCCATCTTCTTATTCTGGTGAAGAAATGAGAAAGATTGATGAAAGCGCCTTTCTTTCAAAAGTCCTCCTTGTCAGTTCAGAGCAAGGAGAATTAAAACACCAAACAAATTCATTCATCATGATATGCCTCTTGTCTCCTATTCATTTTCTTCTACTTCCTAGATTCCTCGTTTCTCAGTCACCTTGTTTGCACTCCCTGTCTGATGATGAGAATATTTATAATACTTAATACTTGCTATTATCTAAGATAACTGGTGCTTTAGTACTTAACATTTGCCATATATGTAGGATCTCAAAGAACACCATGAATATTAATTAGGCATCTCAAGCCATTTCAAAAATTAGAATCGGTAAGTGAGCTGTGGAAAATCAGAAGTAAAACTTGGTGATTTCATCTGGACACTGGGGCTCCCTATGACATCTAATGATTGGCTCATGACCTTAGCAGGGGTATCAGTCAGTGTAAATTGGGTTATGCTGTGGTAACAAACAGTTCCAATACCTCAACAGTTTATAATAAAAGCAGTTTATTTCTCACACCACGTGTCCATCACAGCGTGGCCCTGGCTTCGTGACATATCATGTTCACTCTCAGACCCAGGCTGATGGAGAAGTTTCTATCTTGGACCTGGCCAGAACATATGGAAAATAACACGCTGGCTCTTTAAGATTCCTCCCAGAAGTGGCCCCTGTCATCTCCACTCACAGACTGTAGCCCACAGCAAGTCCAATGGCTCTGTCAACGGGTCACAGACACCTAATCCTCTCACAAGGACAGGCAGCAAATATAGGGAACATCATACAATCTACCACAGGAAGTGGACTCTGTGTTCTCACTTATGAAAAAAATTGGCCTGAGTTGCCTCTCAAATAAAGCTAGCGATGTAATAATGCTGAAAACCATTTGGCAATAAAGTAGGGCAGTATTATAATTATAGTTTATACCTGCCCACTATAAACACCATAAATGCAATGGTTCCTCATAAAAGCAACAGACAAGGTTAGAAAAGGCTTCTTGTTCAAATCATGGTCAGTCTTAATTTTCTGGAAGATGTTTACCACCAATGACCTGTATTCTTTCCACCTCAAAATTCTATGATATCATAACACAGAAGGGTCAGCAAAGTCTGGGAATTCTGTGAAAATACTCTAGCTGGCTTTACTTTAAAATATGTCTAATTTATAATTATCTTAAAATTTCAAAATACTAATATAGGTCTTCTAAGCCTCCAACCCGAAATCTTTGCCCCTGAAGTTGCCTTACCTAGGAGGAAGTCTTTGAACCTCACCAATGCTCGGCTTATGAAAGAAAAACCCCTGGGTTTCTGGTTCCCATCCAAAACATATTGTGAGAATCATATTATTAACACGGTTATCCTAAAATGGGAGGCTGAGCATTATAACCATTATCCTTTGGAGAAAATCTGAAAACAAGTGTTGGGAGAAGAAAGGTACTAAAAGTTACTGATAAATGATTTACGTATTACAGGTTCAGAATGCCTTAACTGAAATCCTTAAAGCCAGATCTGTTTCAGAATTCATAGTTTCCAGGTTTCTGAAAGGTAATACAATGCACAGACTGTGTATTATTTAATTCTTTTATCAAGGTATGAAACTGGACTCATAATCAAATATCCCAGCATCAAAAATGTATCAATATGGTCATTAAGTGTAAAAAATGAATACAATAAACAATTTTATATGTGTTCTGATCTGATTTTTTTTTCTTTTTTCCAATTGAGTTTGCTGCAGGCAGGCTTATAATAGAATTCTGGGTTTTCAAAGCTTTGAGGATTTGGGAATTGTAAAGAAGGGACTATGGACTTGTATTTTATTTAGTATTTAACATATTCCTATGAAGTGTTCTTCATACATTACGTGAAAAAAGCAAGATGGAGAAAAGCAGGTATAGTAAGCTACCTTTATCTTAGAAGGAGAGAGAAAATGAATATTTGCTTATAGTTTTAAATTTTGCTTATATTAAAAAAAAGAAAGATAAGTCAAGAAATGAAACAGTAGGAGCAGAGGAAACAGGGTGAAGACTGAGATAAAAGCTAGACTTCTCAGAATATACTTTGACTGTACACTCAGCTTAAATTTTAAAAATATAGAGCAAAATGAAGGAAATGAATAGGCAAGTAGGGACTTAAGTTGGCAGCATGACCACACAGAGAGAGAATATTTCATGGAGTCTAAAACACAAAATTTAAATAAACATTCTTTAGTGAAATATAACCAAGCCAGAACCATTAAAAAATTCAACTTTCTAGTTATCACATCAATGGTGGCAGTGTTACAATTATTATTCCACGAGTGCTGTCTGTGTATTTTGAGATAAAGCAAATGAGTAAACAGGTTGATTTGAGTTGGGAACCAGGATCTTCAGCATAAGAAAACATGAGGCAGAAGTATTATTGAAAAAGTTAAGAAAAAAAACTGAGAACCTGAATTTGAGTTGGCAGTATCAGCATGAACTCAACAAACAAACTGAAAAGAGAGTATACCTAAGTAAAGAAAAAATTAAGGAAAAAAAAAAAGAAAAAGAAAAAATGAGAAAAGAAACCTATGCATAAAAGACACTTGTTAAATGTGTTAACCAATTATTTACACATGTATTTCCTTGCTCTGTCCATTGAGAAGACCTAGGATCAATGACCAACTCATAAGTGATGAGCACTAAAAAGAAACAAGATTATGGTCTCTAAATACAACCTTCCATTAGAAGGAACAGAGCTCTTTGCAGATATGGCTAATTCCTGGTCTGTAGTGGGAAATACAAAGTAAGCCTGGAACTCTTCTCATCCCAAAAGACAAGCAGTGTAGAAAAAAATGTAACTTTAACATGCTTAATTTGCTTCTGTATTTAATGCTTGATAAAAACGAAAAAACATAACTAATGTCATTTTAAGTAAGGCAGGCCCAGACACATTAAATTCCAGGAAGGGAGTAAAACACCACCCGGTTCCAGGAACTGACTGACCAGTTCCTTATCTAAAAGCCACCTGGAAGATAAACGATTGGGAAGTGCACTGTTCCTTATCAGGGTACCAGCTCACTAAAGCCCACCAATAAATCCAAAGGTCACCTCTGATAACCTGTAAACAGTAAACAACTCATCCTATTGTGAAAGTCTGTCTAAAAAACTGTATAAAAAGCTCTTGCGTTAAAGGCTCGGGGTCGCTTCTGTCCATGAGGCTAAGTGACCCCAGCATGCTGGAATAAAAAAACCTCTTGCTTGATTGCATCGGTCTCTGTCTCATGGTCTTTGTGAGGTGAGCCATCTCAATGTGTGGGGTTTGTGCACAGTGCACAGATCTTACATTTTTGGTGCATTGGCCAGGAAGCAGCTCTCTCTGGGACCAGAGACTAGAGAACGGAGGATCGCTCAAGCAGGTACCGCAGTTGTCTGTCTGTCTGCTGTGTCTGTCTTTGTGTCTCTGTTGTCTGCTGTAGTCTGGTTTCAGCTTTTTGGTGGCTCCGGGAGGGAGTCATCGGTCTGGTTTTGGCTTTTTGGTGGCTCTGGGATGGAGCCATCGGTCTGTAGTGGTCATAGTGGCAGGTAGACATACCAGCACATTGCGGCCTCAGGAATCCTGGAGGACGCTCCAGATTTCTCTGTGGGAGATGAGCAAGTTCAGCTCCACAGAAGATCTCTAGGAAGGAGACCCCTCCCGAGTTCTCTGATAATATGGTTGTGGAGCCCGTGGCAGGGGCGCGTCAGTGTTTTGGTGTTTGTCTGTCTGGTTGCGTGTGTGTGAGGACTGATGATTGTCTGGGGCGACATGGGGCAGACTGTCTCAACCCCTTTAAGTCTGACTCTGAAATACTGGACTGATGTGAAGGACAGAGCTAATAATTTGTCTGTGCAGGTCAGAAGGAATAAGTGGGCGGCACTTTGTTCCTCGGAGTGGCCGGCTTTCCAACTTGGGTGGCCCGCTGAAGGTTCCTTCTCTCTGCCACTGATCACGGTGGTAAAAAGAAAGATTTTTAGTTCTAACAGTCATCCAGACCAGATACCTTATATCATAGTCTGGGAAGATCTAGTCATGGATTCTCCTCTGTGGGTCCATCCCTTTGTTCCCCTAACAGGTCCGTCGGCTGTATTTGCCCTCCAAGAAATGGAAAAGAAACCGGAGGTCCTGCCATCCACTGACCCGGACTGGCTTCTTTCTGATCCTCCTCCTCCTCCCTATCCCCCTTCCCTTCGCCCACAGGCAGCCCATCCTTTGGCCCTGCCAGAGCCTTCGGCACCGCCAGAGGATCCACAAAGAGCACAAGAAGGTCCTGCGCAGGGGACGCGCAGTAGGCGGGCAGCTTCTCCGGAGGCGATACCTACCTTCCCCCTGCGGGCTTATGGCCCTCCTGATGAAGAGGGCAACCAGCCTTTACAGTACTGGTCTTTCTCCTCTTCCGATCTTTACAACTGGAAATCTCAAAATCCCCCTTTCTCTGAAAACTCCCAGAGTCTCACTAACCTTGTAGAATCCCTTCTCTTTACTCATCAGCCCAGCTGGGATGACTGCCAGCAGCTCCTCCATGTCCTGTTCACCACCGAGGAGAAACAACAGATCCTCCTGGAGGCTTGAAAGAACGTTCCAGGAGCAGATGGGCGACCTACTCTCCTCCCTGATGTCATAGATGCAGGATTCCCGTTGACCAGACCTAACTGGGATTTTAACTTGGCAGAAGGTAGGGAGCACCTGAAGGTCTATCGTCAGGCTCTAATGGCAGGTCTCCGAGGGGCAGCAAAACGCCCACCAATTTGACTCTAAAAGAGACCCTGACTAAATTAACCATGGAGACTGGCGTAGACTGGGTGGTGCTCCTTCCCTCGGCCCTGTTTAGAGCTAGGAACACCCCCTCCCGGTTCAACCTGACTCCCTTTGAAATTCTCTGTGGTACCCCTGTCCCCTTGACTTTACTGGGGGATGCCTTTGAACCCATTTGCCACAGTAACAGTGACTTATATGCCAGGTTAAAGGGACTACAAGCAGTGCAGAAGGAAGTCTGGATGCAGCTGGCGGCTGCCTATGAGCCTGGGACCCCCGAAGTTTCTCACCAGTTCCAGGTTGGGGACACAGTCTATACGGGATCTCCGCTTGGATCCACGCCTCGCACGTAAAACCTGTGCCGCCAGAGGACCAAGACCCGGGAGACGCCGCCTGGAGAGTCCAGAGTTCCAAGGAACACCCTTTAAGACTGAAAATTGTTCGGACACCCTAAATGTTGTAAGAAGAAAATTCTCTTGCTCCTCTTATGCCTAACAATTCTCTTCCAGGGCCCAAGAGCTAGCAGCCCACATATCCCCAGAAATTTCACTTGGTATATTGTAAATGGAGTGGGAGATACAATCTGGAGTCAATCCAAGGTGACTAGAGGAGGGTGGTGGCCTGACTTATTTCCAGATATGTGTAAACTAGCTTTAGGAGCCCCAGGCAACTGGGATTTAGAAGAATACTTTGATAGCCATCGGATGGGAAAAGGGATTTACATGGGGACTACGGTTTTACAAAACAGAATATGACGATGGGCTGTTGTTTACCATCAATCTCAAAATAGAAACCGGGAATACTGCCATAGGACCCAACCAGAGCCCTCAGTCCCCACTGCAGGGTCAGAGGCTGCAGCATCAAAGGGAATGTCTCAGCCCCCTGAACCCAGGCCTCAAGAACAACCTGGGTTATTCCGCTTAATCTCTGAAGCCTTCAGGGTCTTAAATAGCACCAACCCCAATGCTACCCGCTCCTGCTGGCTTTGTTATAATGTTGCTCCCCCATATTATGAAGGAATAGCCTTCAGAAATAAAATTAATACTATAAATGATATCTCAGACTGTCGCTGGCAGCAATGACAAGTCAAACTCACTCTGTCGGCTGTTGCAGGACAAGGGACCTGCGTAGGAAAAATACCTTCCTCACACAGCCAGCTGTGCAACCAGACACTCAACTGGACTAAGTGGTCTGGTGACATGTATCTGTTGCCCCCTCCAGGGGGATGGTGGGCTTGTGCTACTGGGGTTACACCTTGTGTTAGCTCAAAGGTCCTGAAAGAAACCCAGGATTTTTGTGTTCTGGTTCAGTTGCTGCCTCGGCTTGTTTACCATCCCTATGAAGAACTATTATCATATTGGGATAAAGATAACGGGAACTACCAAACCAAAAGGGAGCCCCTAAGTATCACACTCTCCGTTCTCTTGGGCTTAGGATTGGGAGCAGCTGGGGCAGCTACAGGAGCTTCAGCTCTGGCTATTCAGCATCAGAATTACCAAAGTTTACAGGCAGCCATAGATGCTGATATTAAAGAAATAGAAAATTCAATTACTAAATTACAGGAGTCCCTCACCTCTCTTTCTGAGGAGGTTCTACAAAATAGAAGGAGATTGGACCTCTTGTTCCTTCAGCAGGGGGGACTCTGTGCTGTACTAAAAGAAGAATGTTGTTTTTACATTGATCACTCAGGAGTAATTAAAGACTCCATGGCCAAAATTAGAGAAGGCCCAGCCAAAAGAAAAAAAAAGAAAAAGAGCAAAATCAGGGATGGTTTGAGTCATGGTTCAACTCCTCCCCATGGCTCACGACCCTCGTGTCTACCCTGCTAGGACCACTAGTTATTTTAGTGTTACTTCTGACCTTCGGTCCCTGCATTTTAAATCACTTAGTAGCTTTTGTTAGAGAACGTGTTAGCACTGTTCAGATTATGATGTTAAGACAATAATATCAGGAAGTAAATCAACAAGAGACAAGTATTTCATGATTGAAATATGCACAAGAAAAAGGGGGAAATTGTAGAAAAAAATATAACTTTAACATGCTTAATTTGCTTCCGTATTTAATGCTTGCTAAAAACGAAAAAACATAACTAATGTCATTTTAAGTAAGGCAGGCCCAGACACATTAAATTCCAGGAAGGGAGTAAAACACCACCCGGTTCCAGGAACTGACTGACCAGTTCCTTATCTAAAAGCCACCTGGAAGATAAACGATTGGGAAGTGCACTGTTCCTTATCAGGGTACCAGCTCACTAAAGCCCACCAATAAATCCAAAGGTCACCTCTGATAACCTGTAAACAGTAAACAACTCATCCTATTGTGAAAGTCTGTCTAAAAAACTGTATAAAAAGCTCTTGTGTTAAAGGCTCGGGGTCGCTTCTGTCCATGAGGCTAAGTGACCCCAGCATGCTGGAATAAAAAAACCTCTTGCTTGATTGCATCGATCTCTGTCTCATGGTCTTTGTGAGGTGAGCCATCCCTACGTGTGGGGTTTGTGCACAGTGCACAGATCTTGCAGCAGCAATCAAAGACCATTGGGGTTACATCGAAACGAGTTAAGAGCCAACTTGAAGAAGCTTTCAGTGACCAAAAATGGGGCAATTTTGCATCAATAATGGGACAATTTTGCATCAATAAGGATAATAACTACAATGAACTGAAACAGATCAAGTATCTTTAAATCTATGAAAAAAACCCATGGTCACTTTCGGGAATGCTGACACCAACACATTGTTTTTGAAAAGAGGCAAATAGAAGGAAAGAACTAAACATTTAACCTACCTTTCCTGTACAGGCTATCTCTGTGGGTTACCAAACAGTAGACAAGGAGACATTTCTCTTTACGGAAAAGTTATCAAGCTAATAAGTAAAGAAGGAATGACAGAATTAGAATATCACTCTTTTGCAATCCCTAATTAAATAACAAATCTAGCCATTGCTTATCAGTGGCTGCTAACATAACAAAAAAAAAGATAATTGGATATCATGTTTCTCCTGATGGAAGTCACAAAAAATAGAACTCAAATCCAACCAAGACTTTATATTTTATTATTAATTTATAGCAAATACAGTGAACAGAGGAAGACATAAAATGGCATGATGGGAATGCAAGAGGAAAAATCTTGCCTACTAAGCATGTATTTTTATTGTGTTTTGACACCTGGGGCCTTACTGACCATGAGAGTCTACCTGTCCTGGGACTACCCAATTCCTAGAGATAGTAAACAACTTGCCTTCAAGCAGCAAGCATTTTATACGCAAACCAGCATTCCAGATCCCCACCCCCTCTGCTCTTATTCTGCAGGTCAATATTCCATTGCCCTACTCACGACGGGGCCAAGTACCAGACCAGTAGGGACAGCTCAATGAAATCATTCAAACTAGCCTATCCTAAACTTGTTTTCCCTGCCTTGCATTTCCCATGGAAGCCACAATAAAGGCTCTTGCCCACAATTTCCTCATGCTCTTTCTGCCTCCTGGCTGACCCTGTGTCTGGCTAGGCTAAGAATCCTCACAGCACCAATTATCTAGCTCTTAATCCTGTTCGTGACACCAATTGTAAAGCTCAGTGACCACGACTCTATGCCAGTTGTGGTGCTCTTTTACCTGCTGGTAATCCTGCACTGACTGGGCTGATTGTTAAGCTAGGGCTGGGTCTGGAGCTCCCAGACCCCTCAAGCCCATTCACAGACTGTGTCACAAACCCTTCATATGCCAGGCTGGGTTATCAGACCACACACATGCCAAGCTGGGTCACCAGACTCCCTCACACACAGTTCTATGAGCTACATAACTGGCCAAAAGGTCCTTGGAGCCATAGGTTGGAAAGCATGGCTGTGCAGGGCGGATGCCCAAGCTGGACGCCCACCCGCCTGCTTCACCAAAACACTCTCTCTCTCTCCTCTCTCTCTCTCTCTCTCTCTCTCTCTCTCTCTCTCTCAAGAAGAACACAAGAATAGCAACAAAACTAAAAAAAATACATTGGCATGCATGTGCACTAACGCCACACACACATACACACAATTTGCTTACAAAGGGTGTGCTAAAACCACACCCAACTGGACATGAGGTGAGGGAGGGATCTGACCAAACTATTCTATTTTCCCAACAGTCCACCCCTTCAGGGTCCTCGCCATGTAATCTACCCATTCAGAATCTTCTGTGATGTTCCCGTAGTGAGGATAAATGACCCCTACATTTGCATATTACACATTCCATCCCAGTCCCAAAAGTCTTTAGCTTGTTGCAGCACCAACTCAAAAGTCCAATGTCCAAAGTCCCATCTGAGACTAAAGGCAAAACTCCTTTCAGCCGTGAACCTGTAAAGAGTCAAAAACAATCTTATCTACTTCCAAGATACAGTGGGACAGACATGGGGTACACATTCCCATTCCAGAAGGGAGGAATAGAAAGGAGAAACAGGCCCCACCTGAAACCCAAACAGAGCAAACGTTAGGCACACTGGGGCACCTGGACCCCTAAAACATTGGGCAATTTCGCTCCTGCAGCTCCGCCAAGTACAGCCCATTGAGCTGCCTGGTGCCTGCGGCTTTTCCAGACCAGTGCTGCACATTGCCAGCAGCCCCACAGTACTGGGCTCCTGGTGGCAGTCCCACCATCCTGGCTCCACTAGACATTTCCTCAGTGGGGGTTCTCTGCGGGGGCTCTGACCCCACTTTTCTGCTCCACATTGGTCTGTAGATGTCCTCCACAGTGGCTCCACCCCTGCAGCAGGTCTCTGCCTTAGTTCCCAGGCTTTTTCATACATCTTCCCAAATCTGGGTGGAAGCTGCTGTGCCTCCACTGCTCTCACATACTACTGGCCTGCAAACTTAACACAACATAAACACCACCAAGGTTTTCAGCTTTTTTTCTTCAGAGGTGCTGAGGCAGGACTGCTCCAGCCAGAGCGGGTGGGATGCAAGGAGCAGTTTGCCGAGGGCATCTGTGCCCCAGGTCTGCCCTCCAGGACAACTCAGTCCTTCTAGGATGGGAAGGGCACTCTCCCAAACGCCCTCAGGGCCTGTGATGGGTGGGGCACCCATCCAGACTTCTCAAATGCATTAGGGCTTTTTCCCCTATTGTCCTGGTTCTTAGCATCTGGCTGCCTTATCTTCAAGATAATGTCTTTAGCAAACAGTTTATCTGCTTCACCTTTGCGTTTTTCTCTTGCTCTGGCTTTTATACTGCATGGACAGGCTGCAAATTTTCCAAATCTTTATGCTCTGCTTTTACATTCTGGCTTTTGAATTACTTCAATCAGCTCAGTTTACACCAGCTACTCATTCAGTCTCACGGAGTTTTTTGCAACGTTCGCCCATAGTTCAAACAGCTGCATTTTCCCAGTCCATCAAGGAGTGGCTGCCCTGCCCATGTGCACATCCGTGGCCATTTTGAAGCCACTGCCTCAGAGACAGGCACTTAGTAATGGAGACTAACTTTTCTACCTGTGGACCTGAACCCCTTCCACCACCCTTAAATATTAACTGACTAGCTTTTCTGCTTCTGTAATTAGCTTGCTCAAGGTTTTACAAGCACCTACGGGTGGGACTTTCTGATAAGGGCAGATAAAGGACTTCCCAAACCGCCCAAAGTTCACCCAGTTCTGGGAAGGGCCTAACCACACAAGGGGTGGGCTGTTGGGCAATTCCCCAGTTCCTCGTCTGTATACCACCCCACTGAAAGCCACCAATGAATTTAAAAGTCACCTCAGGTGACCAATAAGCTGTATACAACTCATCCTGTTGCCAAAGTCTTCCTACCAAACTATAAAAAGTGCTTGTGTTAGGAGCTTGGAGCTGCTTCTGTCCTGAAGACGGAGTGACCCCAGCATGCTGGAATAAAAAAACCTCTTGCTTGATTGCAGCGATCTCTGTCTCCTGGTCTTTGCGAGACGAGCCTTCCCAACAAGTAAGATTCGCACTTTTGGGCCAGTCTTACACACCTTTTCACCAGGTGAAAACATACTTTAAATTCTGCAGGGGCACCCATCCTTGGGTCATCTGCCCATCCACCTGAAGCACTCTTTTCTCGGGTTTTACGGCACCCAGCTGGCCATCAGATTTAAGTGGCACCCCACGAGCCTTTTGCCTTCAGACACACACAACATGCATTTACTACATCCTCTCTGGAGCACGTTACACCATCCACTCCTAGGTCTCATAGCTGTAGCCGCTGTTTCTGCTGTTTTACTGTCTCAATTTCTTATACACAAAAGGTCATGCCTAGAGACACACGGTTTCCCCCAACTCACCACTGGGTTGGTCATCTTCCCTGTGAAAGGCAGGAGTGGCCAGTCGCTGCATGTCATCCTCCAGGACATTTATCCATGCTTCCAAGGACTCTGCTTTCTGCTGCAAATCTCCATCAGGTTGCAGCATTGTGAGCAGCAGTCAGGCTCTGGTCAGCAGAAAAGTGGCCACTCGGCACCACATGCTCAAGGACAGCCACATTTCCTCCTTCTTCCAAGGGCTTTTGTCTCCTGTACCTGCTCAGAATCCTGTCACAGGCTATACCAATTTGTCTGGCTAGGCTAAGGCCTGGAATCCTCACAGTGCCAATTGTCTAGCTCTTAATCCTGTTCATGATGCCAATTGTAAAGCTAGGCAACCATGACTGCACCAGTTGTGGTGGTGCTCTTTTACCCACTGGTAATCCTGCACTGACTGGGCTGATTGTTGAGCTAGGGCTGGGTCTGGAGCTCCCAGACCCCTCAAGCCCATTCACAGACTGTGTCAGAAACCCTTCCTATGCCAGGCTTATTAGGTCGTATGAGAACCCTTTCGGCCGCGCCCCATCATGACACTGGCTACCCTTCTCTTCCGCCTTCTCCTTCCCACCGGTGCCACAATACCTTCCTGCCGGCATGAATCGCACACCAATCAGCACAGGCTCCCTGCTCTTGGCCCCTTAGCAACGGCAATCCATCCAATCCCCGAATGCCCCATGTCCTCAGCAAATCTATCAGCTCTCTTCTAACCCTATAAAAGCAGATGTGCCCACTGAATAAAAAAAAACCTTCTCCAGCGAGCTGCCTTGCTGTTTGTGTCTCATCCTTTAACTGGTGCTGAATTTTATTCCTTTCAAGGCTGGGTCACCAGACCACACACACACCAAGCCAGGTCACCAGCCCCCTCACACACAGTTCTATGAGCTATGTAACTGGCCAAAAGGTCCTTGGAGCCATAGGTTGGAAAGCATGGTTGTGCAGGGTGGACGTCCAAGGTGGGCGCCCACCCGCCTGCTTCACCAAAACACTCTCTCTCTCTCTCTCTCTCTCTCTCTCTCTCAAGAAGAACACAAGAATAGCAACAAAACTAAAAAAAATACATTGGCGTGCATGTGCACTAACTCCACACACACATACACACAATTTGCTTACAAAGGATGTGCTAAAACCACACCCAACTGGACCCAAGGCGAGGGCCCTGACCAAACTATTCTATTTTCCCAACCCCCTGGTGCTTCCTGGCGTGGCCTTCTGTGGCATGGCCCCTTCCTCTTGGGAACTGTGGGTAACAAACCATCTTTTCAGTGGCAATCATCTCCAGATCTGTTGGCTTTACCATACCTAGATAACAATAAAACCTAAATTTTAAAACATCTTAACTATGGGAAACTCTATAAGACAAAAGACAAACAGATTGCAAGGGGGTTTACCTTTTTAAAATAGCAAGAAGATAAAAGGGGAGGAAGAGAGAACCTATGGCTAAAAGAGCCACAATGAACATACCAGACAATTGCAATGTATGCACCTTATTCTACTCCTGTGTGAACCAACTGTTCAAAATATTCTGAGAACATTGGGGGAATCTGAACACTCACTGGGTAGCTGATATATGATATTATGGAATTACTGATCATTTTCTTAGGTATGGTAATGTCCTTGTGATGATAGTTTTCAGAAGAGACTTTACTTTTTGAGTTTCATACCAAAATATTTATGGATTAAAGGACATTGATGCCTGTGATTTACTTTACAATAATCTGAAGTGGGGAGGTGATGACTAAAAGCAGAGGAAAAAAATAAGATCTGCCTAAGGTAGTAGGTGTTTAAGCAGGGTGATGAATAAGTGTGGCTTTATTATATATACTATTCTGATTCATTTTGAAATGTTTGAAATTTGTCACAATAACAAATGAAAACAAAATCAGAAACTCCTTTGAAGGATATGTTAACTGCTCCAATTTTTTAGAAAACATAAATGAACTCAGAAAAACTGACTAATTTGCCCAATTGCTAGTACATGGTAGAGCCATAATTCAAATCCCACCCAAACCCCTTGCCCTCCAAAGCCAAGAGAGAGGCTACTTTCAGAGGCCGTTCCTCTGGGCTTGTCCATAATAGAAGATCATGTTCTCTTCTATTCCCAGGAGGCACCACCAGGAGTAAGGGGACCATCCACTTGTTGCAACAGCAGACTCAGCACCGCAGCTGCACCCTGGGATCCTACTGCTTGGTATCTCCGGGTTATAACCCCCAATGCACCCCCAGCTCTCCTCAGCAACAGAGACCTCCCAACTTCATTTTGGATTCCCCTTTAAACATCCCCTTGGAGTCCTGCAGAAAATACACAGGGATGTATACATGCAAATGAAGCCTGTCACCTTGAGCATGCAAAGAAGTACTCTCAAGATATTGTCAAAACTTTCTCTTTTCTGGTAGCTTTTAGTGAAATCTATAACCTTCCACTTTCAGTTTATGAACCACATGAAACAATCTCACTATTTTTGCCTGTATTTTGGACTCCAGCTGCCAGGTCTCGACTCCTCAACCCCTTCCTCATTCATCAGACTTCTCTCTAAATTACTTTTCACTGCTTGCAAAAACTCAAATCTATTATTAATAATTGTCAAAATTAAAAACCACAATGCCTTCCACCTATTTAGGGCTAGGAACTGCACAAAGTTCTTTAGAAATATTATACCCTTTAATTCTCAAAATAACCCTTCAAAAGATGAATGTTTGCCAGCATTGAGGCTGTTCTATGAGAGAGTTCTGGGAAAGGGACTAAGGTAGTCCCAGGATTGAATTAACCTTAACCTTGACAGAGGATTTAGTAGCCTGGACATTAATAGGAGACTTAGAATCATTTACAAACTGATTTTTTTAAAATTGTAACATAGTTGATTGTACATATCTGTGGGGTTACAGAGTTGAATATCATTACTTGTGTGCAATATGTGATGCTCAAATCAGGACAATTAGTATCTTCAACATGATACAAAGTAATCATTTTTCATGGCCCTTTACCAATTCCTCCCTTACTCTCCCTTCCCCTTTCCCACCTCTGGTAACCTCAGCTACATGTACTCTCCTTTTAAAAGTTCAACATATTATTGTGATTGTTATCTCTTTTTCTTTCTTTCTTTTTTATTTGTTTATTTTTTAGTTCCCACTTATTAGTGAGGACATACAGTGTTTTTCCTTCTGTACCCGGCTTATTTCACTTAACATGATCTTCTCTTAAGTTCATCCATGCTGTTGCAATGGCAGTATTCCATCCTTTTTTATGGCAGAGCAGTATTCCATTGTGTATATATACCACATTTCCCTTATTCAGTCATCTATCGATGGACATTTAGATTGGTTCCAACTCTTTGCTATTGTAAATAGAGCTGAGATGAACATGGGAGTGCAGGTATCCCTTTGACATGATGATTTCCATTCCTTTGAGAATACACCCAGCAGTGGAATTGCTGGATCTTATGGCAATTCTATCTGTAGTTCTTTGAGGAACCACCATACCGTTTTCCATAATGACTGCACCAATTTAGTCCCACCAACAGTGTAGCAGGTTCCCCTTTCTCTGCATCCTTGCCAGCATTTGTTATTCTATGTCTTTTTTATATTAGCCAGTGTGACTTGGGTGAGATAATATCTCAACATGGTTTTGATTTGCATTCCCCTGATGCTGAGTGATGTTGAGCATTTTTTCATGTGTCTGTTGTCCATTTTTGTATCTTCCTTTGAGAAATGCATATTCAGCTCCTTTGCCCACTTTTTAATTGGGTTGTCTTTTTACTGTTAAGTTGTTTGAGTTCCTTGTACAGTCTGAATATTAATCTTTTGTTGGATGCATAGTTTGCAAATATTTTCTCCCACTCTGTAGGTTGTCTTTTTGCTTTGCTAACTGACAAATCAATTCATTCAATATCACTTTGCTGTGTCATCTGTGATTTTTTTTTTTTTTTTTTTTTTTTTTTTTGGTGGATGGCCCATACAGGGATCTGAACCCTTGACCTTGGGGTTATAACACCATGATCTAACCAACTGAGCTAACCAGCATCTGTGACTTTTGAGCTCATTCTCAAAGAAAAGGACTTTGAAACATCAGTAATCTGCTCTCTCCAATCTCCTCCCAACAATGATTAAGCAGCACCCAAAAATTCTTTTCTTTTTCTGAATCTAACATTTTTTTACTTAAAACTGCCTAGAATTTGTTTTAGCATCTCATAGTACATAAAACTATTTTAGAAAACCAATATATTCAGAACTCACAAACTCTTCCTAAATTTGCCCTTTAAGTCTCTGCATGGAGTGGAATTGTGAGGACATAAAGATACAACTAGAAAAACTTTTTTTCTTCCTCTCTCCTAATTCTTCTCCCCCATCCCCGCCACCCATGCCAGGCTCACCTTGTGGTGTTTGCCACTATTTTTCTTCACTCCAACATCAAATTTCCACCTGAACACTTTGACCATAAATATCTCAGCAGCCACAGGGCAGAGTGAGCACTGCCCCCTCTACAACAATTTCACCTTCGACAGACCAAATTTAGAAAGTTATCAACATCTTGAAAGGGTTAGGGAGTGCTCAGATTCAATTTCCTCATTATAGTCTTTAAACTGCTTCCTCGTTCTGGTGCATTAAATTCTGGGCCTAGAGAAAAACATTCGCCTCTGCTGCGAGTTTCAGCAAGAAATGCAGGTTTGGGCTGCGTATTGCTGTTCAGGAGCCCAGTGCTTTTATTCCTCTCTCTAAGCCAATAGGTCAGAAACTATTATCTTATATGATTTTAATCCTTCCAGCCAGTTCTTTTTCATTCCTCATTGGACATCAATGATGACAGCAACAGGTGTCACATTCATAAGATCTTAATCACCTGTCATTTACACTCCTGCTTCAAAATTTAAAAAATTTTTTCAAAATCAAATCTTTGAAAAATAACATTTTTCTTTATTTGATGTAAAGTACTATGCTAAATAGTTCACTTAATAGAGTTTGGGCCCTATTCTTTACAGGTTTATTTCCCTTACCTGTAAATGCCACAATTCATCTTTCAAAACTCATCTACCTTTCCTGATTAACCCATCCCCTCCTGACTCCTTCCTTGATGCACGGCCTTAAGCACAAGTGAATCTCTTAGCCTCCATCACTTAGTACAGAGCTGCTTTTTCATACATTCATTGTTTCTGCTCATAGGTGGTCTTGTTAACTAGACTGGCAACCCTCCAAGGGCCAGAATTGTTTTGCCTATTACGTTATCCTCTAGTGTGAGGCTTAGCTCTCAGGAGGCACTTGATAAATACATAGTGACTAATTAACTCCCAGCAATTAATTACTTGGGCAAGTGTCAAAAGCATCAAAATGGTGGTTTAATAGTAATTACCTATGGTAATGATAATACTCATAACAGTATTTATTTAAGTCCTTGTCTCTACTGGCTACCTTCTTCCAGACAATAATCATGAATTTTACATAAGATTGCTGTTGACTTGACGTTGTTGTTTCATGAGATTTATAATCTTGCAACCCATTTGTCATGGAAACAATGTGGAAGATAAAAGTAATTTTCAGTAATACATTAAAAATGTTACGTCGTTGAAGTGTTAGTACAAACATCCTATAAAATGAGGAGAAACATTTCAGAAATATTCTAAGCTGGCAGCAAGATTTGATATGGAAAGAAGTACCATCAGGCCCTGAACAAGGATGTATCTAATTTGCAACAAACCAACTTTCTTTGGCCCCAGTTGAAGGTTAAGTGGGGCACAAAGGGGACAGAGTCTCTCCCTCTCAGAGTCTCTGGCAGGGACTGGGTTTATGGCTAGTCACCAGCAAAGACTAACTCCCTTCATCCAGGCCTCTTGCTATGTAATAATCTGTTAGAACAAGTGAGAAATATTCATTTCCAGGGCATAGAAATTCAGGATGATGGAGGAAAATGTGGCACCTGCTAGAGCCCCACCACAGCACAAATATGATTTATGTTTTCATCCATCTAACATTTGTTGCGTGTCTATCACCTGCCACATGCCAAGCACACCTACTACATGCCAGGTACACCCTTCAGTGTCTCACAGTCTAGTGGCAGAGATGAGCATAAGCACATCACAGTGCCATGGAACATGTACCAAAATAAAGACGTTGGACAAACTGCGAGGGGAGACGCCTCCTGCCTTAGCCAGGCCATCCCCCTTAAATCAAGCTTGCAAGCTTCAAAAATGCTTTAGCATAAAGCATTTGTTTCCCCCCAAAAATTGGAGACTTATTTCCATGGGGCAATAAGAGGCAGCTGTCCCCAAAATTGGAGCTAAAACCCTGCAACATAGCATTGCCCAAAGTGTGTTCCATGGGACACTAATTCTGCAGGATGACAATGGCTGTTACCTGAAAGAAAGAAAAGGAGGAAACCTGGTCACTGAAGTCTGGAAACTGCTGATTTAATTAAATTAGGATGTCTTAAATCTCCTAAAATGTTAACGTGTGTTATGAATCATTGGAAGAGAAACGATATACTGTTATCTCCCCTTCCTTCTATTAGTTAGCTAAATGCAGATTTCTTTTTTCAACAGACGTTTATGTCATTGTACATACTCTGAGAAATACTGCTCCTGAGCTTTTCCAAGGCTCATTCCTGTCTATATCCTCTTTCAGGAGAAAGACATCAGGCTTAATATAAGCATGGTACAGAGTGAATAATCCAAATATGTTTGTTGAGCTCAGTGATTAAATGTGAAGGGCCTGCAGAATGGTTTAAATCCATGTCAAAGATCAAGAAATGATGATTGATGGATTTTTTAAAATGATTTCTTCCTAGTTCAAATGTGTGTAGCCAAACTATTTTTCCCAGCTCCTAGGACTGGACTCTGTCAACAGCCCTTAGGGTGCCCTACTTTAGGTTTACAAATTGGAACACAAGCTTGGTTTCCCGTTTCTTCAAAAGTATTTGGAAAATATGTTGATGCAGCTTTAAAAGCATACACTACAGTCTTAAGGGAGGACCACTGCTGGTGGCCGGTCATGGGGGCTGACTGCCACTTTGCCCTTGGCAGGAGAGGCTGCCTCGTTTACAGGCAACAGCTTTGAAGTGTGGAGCAGGAAAAGAACTGTTTCTTAGCTGCAGCAGCCAGCTGCCCTATTCAGGATTTGAGGTTTCAGGCCGGCATAAAAGAAGATTCCTGGGAGCGCCCGAGCTGCGCCGCAAGACCCAGTGAGCAGCCCGAGGCGGCGGCGGCCGAGGACGGGGACAGCGACGACGCGGAGGCAGAGAGGGAGCCGCCTGGCGTGGCCCAGCCCCATGAGTGACCCCCAGCCCAGCCCTGCTCGGGGGGTGGATGCCCGACCGGCTTCCACCTGCCCCACTGGGCCACTCACCAGCCCCGGGGCTGCCTCCATTTTCTCAGGTGGTGGTGGCTCCGGCGCGGCTCTGGCCCGGCTCTGCCAGGCCTGTCCTCCTGGCCAGGCCTGTCCTCCTCGCCCGGCTTGGTTCCTCACTGAGCCTTCCCACTTGCTTGCCCCGGCGCGGGGCTTCCCGGGGCTTGGGGGCCGGCCTCCCCTCCCACTCCCTCCGCGGTTCTCTGGTGGGGCTGGTGGCATGGGGCATCCCCGGCCAGTGTCGGGAGGGCAAGGAAGTACGGGCGGGGCCGACTGTCACTCCACCACACCCTGGGCTCCGGCCCGGTAAACTTCCTGTTACTGGGAGGCAGATACCATCTCTGCGGCCACCAGTTTGGAAAAATGCCTAACCGATTTCTTGTTAGGAACAGTGTGGTTGGAGCATTCCCGAGTTCGCTTGAACCTGCCGGAGAGCTGACTGCGGGTGGGCACCGGAGTCGGTCCGCACCGGGGGGATTCAAAGGTGAACTGTGTGCTGCAGGCTCCTCCCCCAAGGAGCTCATGCTCTGGTGTGGGAGATAAGACAAGTACACAAATAACCGTGATACCAGGAGGAAGGTGATAAGTCATGAGAAAGATCTACACAGTGCTACAAAGGCACCCAGAGCAACCGGTCGTCTGCGCCTAGCAGAAACCTGGTAGACTTCCTGGGTGAGGCCGTGCCGAGCAGGGTCTTGAAGGCCCGGCTGATAGACAAGGGTTGCAGAAGACACATCCCAGCCCAGCCCAGTGCACACAGAGCGGGGAGATGTCCGGCTAGGGCGGCGGAGACTCGGCAGAAAACACCCACCCTGCGGGGCCGCCACTGTGAGATCCAGCAGCCCAGCCTAGTGCACAGAGAGTGTGGAGAAGTCCAGCTAGGGAGGCGGAGACTTGACAGAAACCACACTCCCTGTGGAGCTGCCACTGTGTGATCCAGCAGCCCGGGACAGAGCGCACAGAACAGGGAGAAGTCCTGCACAGGAAGTGGAAGCTCAGCAGAGACCACACACCCTGTGGCAACGCCCCATGATCCAGCAGCGCAGCAGAGTCCAAGCTGACCAGAGAGGAGGCTCCCCGGAGAGGCCCAAGACCTGAGGCAACCACACACACAAGGCACTAGAGGCCAACTGAGCAGTCACGGAGGTAGCCATATGAAATTGGCAACCACAGCAACTTCTTAGTTAGTCAATAGTCTCAAACCAGTGGACTGCGAAACACCCTGCCACAATGAATAAACACCAAAAAAAAGACACCAGAAATACAAAAAATCAAGAAAGTACACCACCAAAAGTTAATAAATCTCAAACTCTAGATCCTATAGAACAAGAAGCCCTTGAAATGACTGACAAGGAATTTCGAGTGATAATTCTAAGGAAACTGAATGAGATACAAGAAAACTCAGCTAGACATCATGATGAAATGAGGAAAAGTATACAGGATCTGAAAGAGGAAATGTACAAGGAAATCAATGTCCTGAAAAAAAATGTAGCAGAACTTGCCGAAATGAAGAAGTTATTCAGTGAAATAAAAAACACAATGGAGAGTTTAACCAGCAGGCTTGTCGAAGTTGAAGAGAGAACCTCTGAACTTGAAGATGGGCTGTTTGAAATAACACAAGCAGACAAAAAAGAAAGAAAAAAGAATCAAAGACATTGAAGAAAATCTGAGAGAGATATCAGACAACCTTAAGCACTCAAATATCCGAGTCATGGGTATTCCAGAAGGGGAGGAAAACGGAGATTGCATTGAAAACATATTCAACAAAATAGTGGCAGAAAACTTCCCAGGTATAGGAAAAATTACAGATCTTCAGATCCAGGAAGCTCAATGATCTCCAAACGTATTCAACCCAAAAAGGCCTTCTCCAAAACATGTTATAGTCAAATTGGCAAAACTCAGAGACAAAGAGAGAATCTTAAAAGCTGCAAGAGAGAAGCGTTAAATCACCTATAATGGAGCCCCCAAGCTAACATCAGACTTTTCATCACAAACCCTAAAAGCTAGAAAGGAATGGGATGATATATTCAAAATACTAAAAGAAAAGATTGCCAGCCAAGAATACTCTACCCTGCAAGGCTATTCTTCCAAAATGAAGGGCAAATAGTATATTTCTCAGACAAACAAAAACTGGGGGAGTTCACTACCACACGACCACCCTTACAAGAAATCCTCAAGGGAGTACTGGGTTTGGTTCCTGAAAAATAACTACCACTGCACTAAAAACCCAAGAAAAATCAAAACCCACTAGTATAATAAAAATGGCATTCATGAAGAGAAAACAAGCAAACAAAAACGCTATCTACAACGTAAGGAACCAACAAACACAGAAACCAATCAGTAAATCAGAAAGCAAGGAACAAAAGAGACCTAAGACAACCAAACAACCAACAAAATGCTAGGAATAAATCAACACGTTTCAATAACAACTCTTAATGTAAAAGGCTTAAATTCCCCAATCAAAAGACACAGACTGGCTGACTGGATCAAAAAGCAGGACCCAACTATAGGCTGCCTACAGGAGTCCCACCTCACCCATAAAGATTCACATAGACTAAGAGTGAAAGGATGGAAAAAGATTTACCATGCAAACAGAAAAGAAAAACGAGCTGGAGTATATATTCTTATATCTGACAAAATAGACTTTAAACTAAAAACCATAAAAAGAGACAATGAGGGACACTACTTAATGATAAAAGGACTGATCCATCAAGAAGACATCACAATCATAAATATGTATGCACCCAATGTCGGAGCAGCCAGATTTATAAAACAAACTCTATTAGACCTAAAGAAGGAAATAGATACTAATACCATAATAACAGGGGACCTGAACACTCCACTGTCAATATTAGACAGATCATCTAGGCAAAGAATCAGTAGAGAAACACAAGATCTAAACAAGACTCTAGACCAATTGGAATTGGCAGATATCTACAGAACATTCCATCCAACAACTTCAGAATATTCATTCTTCTCATCAGCAAATGGATCATTCTCCAGGATAGATCACATATTAGGTCACAAATCAAGTCTCAATAAATTCAAAAAAATTGGAATTATCCCATGTATTTTCTCAGACCACAATGGATTAAAACTAGAAATTAATAACAAACCAAACTCTGGAAACTATACAAACACATGGAAATTAAACAGCTTTCTACTTAATCACATATGGGTCCAAGAAGAAATCAAGCAGGAAATCAAAAAATTTATTGAAACTAATGAAAATAATGATACATCATACCAAAACCTGTGGGATACTGCAAAAGCAGTATTAAGGGGGAAATTTATTGCATTAAATGCTCACTTCAGAAGAATGGAAAGATGGCAAGTGAACAACCTAACACTTCACGTTAAAGAACTAAAAAAACAAGAACAATCCAAACCTAAAGTTAGCAGACGGAAAGAAATCATTAAGATCAGAGCAGAACTGAATGAAATTGAAAACCAAAAAACAATACAAAAGATCAATGAATCAAAAAGTTGGTTTTTTGAAAAGATAAATAAAATTGACAAACCATTAGCATGGCTAACAAAAAAAAGAAGACAGAAGATTCAAATAACAAAACTTAGAAATGAAAAAGGCAATATTACAACTGATTCATCTGAAATACAAGGAATCATTCGAGACTACTATAAACAGCTATACGCCAACAAATTTGAAAATCTGGAGGAAATGGCTAAATTTCTGGACACACACAAGCTCCCAAAACTGAACCATGAAGACGTAGAAAATTTGAACAGACCAATAACAATAAAGGAGATTGAAGCTGTTATCAGAAGGCTTCCAACAAAGAAAAGCCCAGGACCAGATGGATTCACAGCAGAATTTTACCAAACATTCAAAGAGAAATTGACACCGATTCTTTACAAACTATTCCAAAAGATTGAAACGGACGCAAATCTCCCAAACTCATTCTATGAAGCAAACATCATCCTGATACTAAAACCAGGTAAACATATTGCCAAAAAAGAAAACTACAGGGCGATATCCTTGATGAATATAGATGCAAAAATCCTCACTAAAATACTAGCAAACAGAATACAGCAACACATACGCAAAATTATTCACCACGATCAAGTGGGATTCATCCCAGGGATGCAAGGTTGGTTCAACATATGCAAGTCAATAAATGTGATACACCATATTAATAAACTCAAACACAAGGACCATATGATCATCTCTATAGATGCTGAAAAAGCATTTGATAAAATTCAGCACTCATTCATGACAAAGACCCTCTATAAGTTAGGTATAGAGGGAAAGTATCTCAACATAATTAAAGCCGTATATGACAAACCCACTGCCAATATCATCCTGAATGGAGAAAAGCTGAAAGCTTTTCCTTTAAGAACAGGAACTAGACAAGGATGCCCACTCTCACCACTCCTGTTCAACATAGTGTTGGAAGTACTAGCCAGAGCAATCAGAGAAGAGAAGGAAATAAAGTGCATTCAGATTGGAAAAGATGAAGTCAAACTGTCCCTGTTTGCAGATGACATGATCCTATATATCGAACAGCCTAAAACCTCTACAAAAAAACTGTTGGAATTGATAAATGATTTCAGCACAGTAGCAGGATACAAAATCAACACACAAAAATCAGTAGCATTTCTTTTCTCCAATAGTGAACATGCAGAACGAGAAATCAAGAAAGCCTGCCCATTTACAATAGCCACCAAAAAAATAAAATACTTAGGAATTGAGTTAACCAAGGATGTGAAAAATCTCTATAATGAGAACTACAAACCACTGCTGAGAGAAATCAGAGAGGATACAAGAAGATGGAAAGATATCCCATACTCTTGGATTGGAAGAATCAACATAGTGAAAATGTCCATACTACCCAAAGTGATATACAAATTCAATGCAATCCCCATCAAAATTCCAAAGACATTTTTCTCAGAAATGGAAAAAACTATCCAGTCATTTATATGGAACAATAAAAGACCACGCATAGCCAAAGCAATGCTGAGCAAAAAAAAATAAAGCTGGAGGCATAACACTACCCGACTTTAAGCTATACTACAAAGCTATAATAACCAAAACAGTATGGTACTGGCATAAAAACAGACACACTGACCAATGGAATAGAATAGAGAATCCAGAAATCAACCCACACACTTACTGCCATCTGATCTTTGGCAAAGGCACCAAGCCTACTCACTGGGGAAGGGACTGCCTCTTCAGCAAATGGTGCTGGGATAACTGGATATCCATATGCAGGAGAATGAAACTAGACCCATACCTCTCACCATATACTAAAATCAACTCA
Source organism: Cynocephalus volans (assembly GCF_027409185.1). Taxonomy (NCBI): domain Eukaryota; kingdom Metazoa; phylum Chordata; class Mammalia; order Dermoptera; family Cynocephalidae; genus Cynocephalus; species Cynocephalus volans. Next base: position 56,485,945 of record NC_084472.1, read on the forward strand.
AAATGGATTAAGGATTTAAATATACACCCTGAAACAATAAAACTTCTTAAAGAAAACATAGGAGAAACACTTCAGGAAATAGGACTGGACACAGACTTCATGAATACGACCCCAAAAGCACGGGCAACCAAAGGAAAAATAAACAGATGGGATTATATCAAACTAAAAAGCTTCTGCACAGCAAAAGAAACAATTCACAGAGTTAAAAGACAACCAACAGAGTGGGAGAAAATATTTGCAAAATATATATCTGACAAAGGATTAATATCCAGAATATATAAGGAACTCAAACAACTTTACAAGAAAAAAACAAGCAACCCAATTAAAAAATGGGCAAAAGAGCTAAGTAGGCATTTCTCTAAGGAAGATATACAAATGGCCAACAGACATATGAAAAAATGCTCCACATCACTCAGCATCCAGGAAATGCAAATCAAAACCACACTGAGATACCATCTAACCCCAGTTAGGATGGCTAAAATCCAAAAGACTCTGAACGATAAATGCTGGCGAGGTTGTGGAGAAAAAGGAACTCTCATACATTGTTGGTGGGACTGCAAAATGGTGCAGCCTCTATGGAAAATGGTATGGAGGTTCCTCAAACAGTTGCAGATAGATCTATCATATGACCCAGCTATACCACTGCTGGGAATATACCCAGAGGAATGGAAATCATCAAGTCGAAGGTATACCTGTTCCCCAGTGTTCATCGCAGCACTCTTTACAATAGCCAAGAGTTGGAACCAGCAAAAATGTCCATCATCGGATGAGTGGATACGGAAAATGTGGTACATCTACACGATGGAATACTACTCAGCTATAAAAACGAATGAAATACTGCCATTTGCAACAACATGGATGGACCTTGAGAGAATTATATTATATTATATTATATTAAGTGAAACGAGTCAGGCACAGAAAGAGAAATACCACATGTTCTCACTTACTGGTGGGAGCTAAAAATTAATATATAAATTCACACACACACACACACACAAAAAAAAACGGGGGTGGGGAAGAAGATATAACAACTACAATTATTTGAAGTTGATACGACAAGCAAACAGAAAGGACATTTTTGCGGGGGAGTGAGGAGAGGGAGGAGGGAGGGAGGTTTTGGTAAGGGGCAACAATAATCAACCACAATGCATATCGACAAAATAAAATTTAAAAAAAAAAAAAAGCACACACTATAACTCAGAAGCTTAGGTAGACTAGCTTTAGGTAGAGTGACACATCCTCTGCAAAATTTGGGGTGGCGGATGTTGCTTCTCTATACCGGCTGCATGTAGAATCATCTGGAGAGGTTATAAAAACACACACCGATATCCTGGCCTCACCCCAGATGAATTCAATCAGTTTCTCTGGGGGGTAAGGCCTGAGAACTGTAATTTTTTTTAAAGCTCCCTGGGTATTTCTAATGTATGCCTAAGATTGGGAAGCTCTACCCCAAAAGGTCCAGCTGTAAGTCCCAAAAGCTGCCTGCCACCTTGCCTCATTTCAGGACTTGCTTATTCTTGGACAAGATTGGCAAGGTATGACTGAGACTTCAACATCTCCAAAAAACACTGTATCTTGTGCTGTCCACAAAACTGATACTCTGCTGATTTCATCTTAAACATATGACATAACAGGAAAAAAAGCCCACCTTTGCACCCTGAGTTAAACCAAAAATAACAAATTCTCCCTAGGTAGATATGGCCTCCAAGATAATACAAACAGGAGCATGATCTGTAAACTTTTATTTTCTAAAAAAAAAAAAAAGTGTTTTTTACCCTCACGCTCACCTACCTGAGCTGACTAAATTATTTTATCTAAGAACCTTACGTGCTGTTTAAAGCAAGACATGCTTTTTTGGTTTCCAAAATGAGTCTCACACAGCAATAGAGCTATAATATCACTGTCTGTTTTTGCCCTTTGTTTCTAATTCTTTATGTAGTTTTCTGGCTTTGTTTCTATTTGTGTTTCTGGATCAAGTTTGGTTCCAGTTCTGGTTTGACAAGGGCAATAATTTATTCCCTATTAATGGCTGAAAGACAGGAAATGTACATTTCTGATCTCTATCAGGTGGCAAATAGAGAATCTCATTTATCTGTCTTTTTTGTTTGATTTGGGGATTCTGGTATCTTCTGTCATTGAAATATTAGTACAGACATTCTATAAAATAAAAAAAGAAATCTTTTAGAAATACTTTAAGTTAGCAACAAGATTTGATATAGATAGAACGATCAGGCCCTGTACCAGGACGTACCTAATTTGCAGTGAGATTTTTTCAAGCCCCAGGTGAGGGTTAAGTGGGGATGAAGCCTGCTTATCCTCTTCCTCTCTGATTCTCTGGGGGGATGGAGTCATCAGCAGAAAACACTTCCCCTTTCATGAGCTCTTATCACTCAAGAAAATTCCCTGTGCCTACTGGCAAGGCAAACAGCTTTTTGAGACCTGCTATGGCTGGACCCGTGAATTTTATGTTCTGTGTTTATCCTTTACCTCCAGCAGAAGTTATAAGACTGAAGCTGCTAGTTCTCTTTGTGTGGGGGGGGCGGGGGGGGAGTAAAGGTAATTAGCATCTCTTACCGCATTTTGTTTATTACATTCTGTATTTATGGCTCTCCCTCCCTTCTCCTACCTTTTTTTTTTTTTTTGTGGATCCGAACCTTTGACCTTGGTGTTATAACACCACCCTCTAATCAACTGAGCTAACCAACCAGCCCCTACCTTTCCTTTACTTTTTCTCTCTCCCCAACCCTCAAAAATTTTTGAGATTAACCAGTTATAAAGATCCTTTATTTTGTGGGCAGTCTATGGATAACTAGTTCAATCAGATCCAACATCAAAGAGAGAAAAATTAACAACTTACGTTATAAAGTTGCTTATATTTAGTGGAGCACTTGTGTTGATTGGCGTGTAGAAACTAAGACACATGTATATAAATTTTAAATAATTTAATTTTAAAAGTTTAAAATGAATGTGAAAGTAATTTAATTTTTTAAAAATATTAAGTGTTATTAATAGAAAGGTTTTAGTAATCATGAAATTTTGTCAGAAATATCCTTATATTTATGTTCAAACATGGGCACAATAATTGTAAATATATAGATTAAGTTTAAAAAGAGATATCTTGGTTTTCTATATAAATACTCCTGTCAATTGATCACAATTAGAATATACAGAGACAAATTAAAGACCCTGAAGGTTTCACAAGGCTCTAACTGTTTATAATGTGTTCTTACCCTTAAGATAAACATCAGCTAAATCCTTATAAATCAGGTGCATATTGCACCTGAACAGAGGATTTTACTTTTCTCCATTCTGATATGATGGTTATTATAATAAATTACCAGAGCCTTTGATTCTTATTATCCACAAGTATTTTCTGTGTTTCCCTTACACTCACCTAAAGGTCCCTGCTACAAGAACAGATCACAAATTGAGTCTGAAAAAAAAACAAAAGAGCTTCAATAAAGGACTGAAACAGATACTCTTGACAGTTGAACTATAGGAAATAGACTCATAGATACAGGCTTCCCATTATAAGCTGACACTTTCACCACGACTGTGAGATTGTACCAAGAGACCAAATCAGGATCCCAGAATTTTCCCCTCCAAGAGCAAATGACTCCATAGAAACAGACTGTTTACTCTAAAATCAACAAAACACAAACGAATTTTCCAGGATGAGATGGATGAGAGGAACTAACTTATCATGGTCAGCATTCTATTTTAAATGGGCATGTGAAAAAAAAAAAAACCTTTTTTTTCTTCTTAATCTAATACTGGCCCTAAATTTAACAGATTACACCTGCTCAAACTCATAGGAAACCGTCTTTAAATGGTACCTTGTTCCAACTGAAACCTCAGGATTCAGAAAAAAAAAAAAATCCTATGAAAGCTCTCAATATAAATTAATTTATTAATATAAATTAATAAATTATGAGTAAAAACTTAAAAATAATGATTTCACACACAAAAAAAGAAAAAACAATGGTAACAATGGTTAAATATTACGCAAAGTGCCTTTGCTAAGTTCCTTAACTCTCCTTAACCATAGTATTATTTGCAAAGGTTCAACAACAATATGTTCTTTTTCCAACCAGAGTGTAACTGAACAAATCAAATTCATAACCATGACCATGACAGAAATCTCATCTAATTAGGTAAGACAAGCCCAAGGACTATCCTTCACATGTGGAAATAAGGCTCTTCAGTGTCCTCCTGTGAAACTGGTCTACAACCTGCTCGGTGGCTTATGGAACCCCTGCCTCAGGGGCAGGCCAGCAACATTGATAAAATGGAATGTCAGGGAAGGGGGCTCCCAGATACATCCAAAGGTTAGAGGTACTGTGAGCCTAGTAGAAGTGAACTGGTTCTTGGCTCTTGGTTCCTGATCTCAGAGGACAAATAGAAAAGACAAATAAAATACTTTCAAGACATGAAGGTAAATTAAAGCCCTAGGGGCTTACCAAGGCCTCAGAATAGTACTAACTTTTAAGACTTAATATCATGTTGCTCTAGCTTCATTAAATGTACAGCAGAAGGATCTTTAGGTGTTAAACATTCATTGATCCTATGAAATTAAAACTCATCAAATAAAACATAACATAAAATTAATGATACTAAATCAGAAAATCACTACGGATCCTATGCAGTCAAATCTGCATCTTAGGCGCAGGAACTTGAACAAAGGAGGGGCTCCAGAAGCAAACTGATCCTTTGCTCTGCTTCCATTATGATTAAGGATATGACACAGCACAGTCAGGAAAAAGAAAAAAAAAAAAAGAGTTTGCACCTGGAGATAAACCAAAAATAATAGGGCTATTCTGTCTATGTCTGTGTCCCCAAGATAATAAAAACTTGAGTAATTCCTCTAACACTGCTTGACTCCATAAAAAAATAATAGCTTTATCCCTGACTTTCACAATGCCAACATGTGTAGGTATGATGATTGTGTGAAAAAGTTACTATTTTCCACCAAGAACAAAGTAAAATTAATTTGACCAAATTGTAATCCTATGGTTTTTCTTGCATTTTATCTGGTTGTTTATATGGAAGTTTGGTTCATTTGAAATCTGATTCCGTTCACCTCTTTGCAAGTTAACTTTTTCTCATTTCTTCTTTCTAAATCCCTTTGTCCATTAGCTTATCAAAATTTGCAGAAAATTGCCACACTTTAATAACCAGACTCCCATAGGTGAGAGTTGCTCACTTATTCAGGGTATTTTTTTCATGAGCGCATGTAGCAATGTCCTGCCAGGAGAAGGGATGTCCCTGGTTGCTGCTTCCTTTCCTCTTCCCAGGGGCCTCAAAGCCACAGGCTTGAGTGTTCACTGTGAAAGGGACACATAGATGCTGTCATCTTAGTTGAGGACTAATTAGCTCTTTGGGGCTGCTGGTCTGCAGGGGCAGGACTACACAAAAGGAGGTCTGTTTATTTTACAGTTACCACGCATAAGGGGTCCCCAGGCACAACTTGCTTAGGGACGCAGCATCTGTAAACCCCACTCTGTGCATCCTTTGTCTCATTATATTTCTGTAAGCGCATGTCCTGGTTATGTTCAGGAAGCCCAGCCCCTGGTCCCCAGGAATGTGCTAAAGCAGAAAAGAAAAAAGCTGCATTGCTATTCTTGGTCAGCTTCATGATGGGAAGCTTCTGAGTCTCTAAAAAATGAAAGAGATCAAATTGTGTGCCGTCACCAGGTCACAATCTCCTCAAGAACACTGCTATTTGGAGCAAAGTATTCTTCTCAGAGGGATCCTTAAAGTTTAATAACATCAGTCATCTGCGGCAAGACCCTATAAGAACACAATCCAAAAATGAACCTCTGTGTGCTGCCTATTACAGAAGAGCTCCAGTTTACCTTGTGTGCAATTTTAGATCATCAAAGGTGACATTGAATGCTGTCTCCTAAATTTCAATCACAGCCTTAAGCACCCTGTGATTTCACCAAGAGCAGTTCTATGGCTCTTTGGGAACAAAAGGCCACCTTTGCAAGGCTGGAGGCAAGGCTTAGACTACAGTAGGAAGTGGACAGGCACACACGGTAAAACCTATGCTTAGTTGCTGTGGCATGACGCAGGATTATGTCCCTAGAAGCTCCCAGTCAGATATTGTTTATACAGAACTTCTCTCGTTTAGTTTAGAATTTACATTTTATGACATCTGTCCTCTGAACACTTCACATCAACCTCAGTAAGAGTAAATTAAGGACCAAAGGAAGGGAGAAGCATATCCTTGAAATTGCTACCTACCGATGCATCCAGCAACAAGGACGAATCTCAAATAATTTATGTTGAGTGAAAAGGGCAGACACAATGAGTATATATTGTTAAGATCCCATTTCCATGACGCTCAAGAACAGGCAAAATTAATCTGTGATGACAGAAAGCAGGAAGCGGTTGTCCCTGAGTGGGGTTATTGACAGGGAAGGGGGATGAAGGAGTCTGGGGTAAAAGAAATGGTTGTTTACACGAGTATATGCTTCTGAAAGAAATTCATTATTTACCTTTATGTATGTGAGTTACACATCTCGATTTTTAAAAGTTTTTAAAAGCCCAATACCTATACACGTTCGCTCTTAAGGTGGGGCTTAGATGACCCCTCTCTAAGGACAGGTGGCCCTCCTTCCCTGTCCAACCCCTCCTCTAAGTAAATTTGACATTGCCCCTCACAGGGGGATGGAGATCTTCCCACTGTCCATCTGGCCCATATTTCCCCTACATGGAAATGCTGGGGTACAGCCAGGGTGCACACCTCTCTGCTCACCCAGCTTGTCTGTGGTTTTTTTTTTTTTCTCTCCTTTTGACCAAAATACTGCAGTGTGTTTGCCATGAAGATGATGGATGTGGTGTGGCATCCCTGCCACCTGGGTCCCTTTCTCCACTCCTGTTGGTAATGCATGTCCCTGCCTGATGAGGTCTGACCTGAAGACCCCTCTCTGCTTCTGACTCTGCAGTGACCCCTGGAATGTGCCCCACCCCCTTGGCTGTCTGCTTTATTCCATTCCTTTTCTGTGGTTAATCACAGTATCCGTGTGCTAATAATGTGTGCCTGTTTCATGAGTCACTGAACGTGATGGAACCTGAATTGGAACTGGAATGCAAAGCCTTGAGCCAATCCCAAAGAGGGTCAGACCTCAGCTCCGCAGCTCACCCTGCTCGATGACCCACAGCATGTGAGGCTGTCTCCTGTCTCCCCACCCTGCCAGGGCAGTGACTCATGCTCTCTGATTCAATTCAAGTTCTCAGTTATTGAGTTTAAGTCTGTGTACACAGAACAGTACAGGGATGCTATCAGTGCTTTAGGCATTGGAATTGGGATGCTGAAAGAGAAAAGAGAAATTTGAAGACATCCTTTGCCAAACTCAGATGCAGAGCTGTACTGAAGGCTGAGCACTGTTACAGACGTTCACTTCATTGGGGAGATGTTCGTAAATGGAAGCAAAGGAATTTTGCCATCAGTTTCCTTCAATTGGCAACATCCCTGAGATCTGGGGTAAAGTCACCTGTGTTTTATTTTTGCCTGACACTATAGATCAGTAGCAAAGGAAATCTCTGCACTTGCACTCCTTAGAGACCAGACAATGTTCTCTGAAACCTGATGTGTATCTTCATAGCACTGGCACTGGCCATGAGTTTCAAAATCATATTTTTCTCTCCAAGTAATTGTCCTTGTGCATGCTCAGTCAGGTGTTTTCTCGCATAAATCCCGTTTTAAATTAAAATCCAAACAGAAAGGAAGTGCTATTCACTTTTAACCCTTTAAATATAACAGTTTTCTCTATCAACATTTTCTTTTCATAGGCTAGGCAGGGTCAAGCTCACTATTCTTTATTTAGATAAGAGCTTTAAATATGCAAAATAATTTATGTTATATGAATTGGTCAGTCGTTATGGCATCTTTGAAAGTCAGAGCAGAATTATATTCCTATTTCACAGGTGAAAAAAACAAAAGTCAAAGTCATATCCGAGGAAGCATTTAAAAACCCAGGACTTGTGTTTCCCATTTGTCATCATTCCTAAGTTTTCCCAAATCCTTCGGTTTCCTACCCATCGCTTCCTCACAAGCCACTGGAAGCATTGCTGAGAACGTCACTCACCGTGCTTCCATGGAAGCCCAGGGCTCCTTTGTGTGGGCCTTAAGGTTCCTGGAGAGAAGATTCTGGAAGTGTTAGCTTCAGTCGTTTCATGGTGATCAGCCCCATCACAGGCCTTCCACCACCATGATTACACTGCCTGCAGCAAAGCACTCAGCAGGCCTGTGTTTTGGGTTCTCCTTCAATGCCACGATTCTTTTTGCCATTTACCTATCACTCAACAAAATGTTGAAGTAAGGCCCTCTTTCCGAGAGCAGGAGCAACACCAATTAAGATAGCCCCTCCCGTGTGTAAAAGTTAAGTGGGAAAGTGGGGATGGGATGGGAGGAGCTCCGCTAACTGCAGATTAGCTTATGTGCTGTTAGCTTGCTTGCATGGGTTACGAACTCCCAGGCGGGGGGGTCGGGACAGAGTTGCTGCGCTTGCAGCTTTAAAAACCGAGAACAAAGGTGACCCCCCGCCGCACCCTGTATTGGCTGGTGCGGCCCTGGCCGCTGGAAATAAAAATCTTTTTCTCTTTTTCTATTTCAGTCTCCAAGGGTGATTTTCTCCCGATGCTTATAACAATGTGAGGGTTCATGACGTTTATTATTTCTTCTGCATATGGTTAAATGTGATAAACTTAAGGCATTTACTTGAAGATACATAAGCATTTACTTCAACCAGAGGATGTCTGCTGAGTCCCCCCCCCCCCCAAAACATTCTCTCATGGTAAATATTCAAAAAAATGCTTCCAGGTTTGTTAGTGATAATATCAATGGCTTTAAACATAAAATAGCCCCTTTGATAAAGAAGGAATTTATTCAACAGTACTCTGAGATGGCATTGATTTGACAGCCAATCACCTTATTTCTTGATTAGATAAGGACCCACACATTGTTCTGTGACCAGAGGACCAAAATTCTATCAGCTGAAAAGTAGGCTAGAGAACTAGTCTGATGCCCAAATCCTTTTTTTACTTTGTCACTTGGTTCCAAGACATTACCTACAGCTATTCCGATCACTACTCAGGGTGCTTTCTGCTATACAACAAACGAACTAAAACTCATGAGTTGGTTTCATCTCCTTTAAAGTCTGCTCATTATTAAGAAGTACCAAGCCCTCAGGCTTTTTAAAATCAGAGTGTGGGCTGCTTATAACCTGGGGCTAAGTCCATTCACTACCAGAGAACAAGATTTGCATCTTCTCCCAGCCTTCTGGGATTTCCCTCACCTCTTGAGCAAGTCTGCACTGCACTGGAAGCCTTGAGGGGGGTCAAGCCTTCATCTGGGATCGTGAATCATCACCACCTGCAGTCTCAGCAGCAAAACCCGGGGCTCCACTACCCCAAGGCTGTCTCTAAATACAAACAATTCTCCTCCGCTTTTGAAAAGTCCATGTTAAAGCAATTGTTAGAAATGCAGAATGCAGCCCCACAGTCCCCTTCCCTAACAATGACAGCCCCAGATTCAGAAAATTTTTATTCTTACAGCTAGACAGCTCTGGTCCACTGCTGCTGTGGTGAAAACCATTATGGGGCAAAAAGATAAATAAGCATTTGAGTTTTTAGAGACTCTAAGTGTTTAGAGAAATGAAAAGCAGCAGAGTTTCAGGCAGTTGAAACCAGGGGATAAGTAGCAGTTAGAAATATCCTTTCTACACATTAAATGGCTCACCTGGCTGAAATGTCCCTCTCTCACCCTGCCTAGAAATCTGCATTCTCTGGGTTAATATGTTGTAAAGAAATGTTTCCCCCATCTCCACGTGCCCGAGCACCTTGCACAGGTCCATATAAGCCATGCAGGTGACACGATCCACAGCCCCTCTGAATCTTGGCAAAGACTCTGTGCCTCCCCCTCCACAGCCCCCCACCCACAGGCCTATCTCCCCTGGGAGTATGTCAGAAGGTGATTTCTTATCAGCTCCCAGCTTCCGAAGAGGTATGAAGCTTTTCTCTGAGGCGGGCTAGGATTGGATCCTCAGCAACAGGGTGTCCTTACAACTGGAGGTGAATTTATCACTCGTTTTGTTTTGATTTCATCCTCTTTTGTGTGTGGGAAGAGACCATGGGGAACTGGCACTTTGGTTAATCTTCCTTTCACTCTCTGTGCAACTAATAAACTGAGAATGTCTCCTTATATCCTTATGGGTCCAATCAGTAAGACCTTGGCCTTGGCCTCTCCTTGTTTTCAGTGTGCTTGACATATTGAGATAGGGTGACCCCCACTTTCATAACATACAAAATTTGCTTCAGTGAAACTGCTTGCTGTGTGACAAGGTAGATTGATTAAGTTTAAATAGTGTTTGAATTGCTTAGAAAATGTTGTTGTTTGAAAATCCCCCTCAGCTCTTCAGCTCCCTTAATAGAAGTTAAAAGCTAAATATTAGCCTGCACTCAGAGAAGTTTAAATTTTGCTTGCTATTCCCCACCCAAGCAGCCCCAAGCGTTTAACTGGCTTGTTTCAGCTTCTGTTATCAGCTTGTGCTAGGCCTCCCCAAACCCCCTCCTCACACCAGGAGTGAGGATGTGTGTGACTATATGATAACTATAAGTGTGTGACTATTTGATAATTTTAACTGTGTGACTAATGTAAAAATGTGCCTTTTAAAAAACCCTCTAAACTTCAAGTCAGGGCTGCTCTCTTCCGAGACTTTCTTGGAGGGACAGTCACCAGCCAGCCAAAAAAGACCCCCTTTTAAATTCTCAATTGGGTATTCTGGTTCCTGTTCCATGTGGCAGCCTCACAACAATATATTAGTTATTTAAGATTCATTTGGGTAAGAGGCCAGTCTTTTGAAAATCCAAATAACTCCAGGACCACTGTTGTTAACTGTTTGGGAGGAAGGGGAACAATATATAGACCCCTCTGAGAATATGCCAAAAGATATGGATGCTTTCCCTCAGAAAGATGTTAACTGCACAAAAATTTGTATACATTTTCTAGAAGTGTATACAGTAGTCCTTCTTTATTGGCAGTTCTAAGACCCACAGTGGATGCCTGAAACTGAGGATAGTACCAAACCCTACACAAACTACCTTTTTTCCTGGACATACATATATACTTACAATAAAGTTTAAATTATAAATTATGCACAGTACGAGATTAACAATAATAACTAGCAGTAAAATAGAACAATTATAACAATATGCCCACATCACTGCTCCTGTGCTTTGAGGCCATTATTAAGTAAAATAAAGATTACTTGAAAACAAGCACTGTAACAAAACAAAAGAAAAAAAAACAAGCACTGTAATAACTCAACAGTTGATCGGATAATGGAGACAGTGAAGTGACTCCTGGGTACAAAGTGTACACAGTGTGGATGCACGGGAGAAAGGCATGATTGACGCCCCAGTGCAGAATGGGACAGTGCAGAATGGCATGAGATTTTGAAACTTAGAATTTTTTATTTCCGGAATTTTTAATTTAATATTTTTGGACCACAGTTGACTGCAGGTAACTGAAACCATGGAAAGCAAAACCACAGATAAGGGGGGACTAGTGTACCCTGCATGGGCCTTGGGTAGAACCTCTGCTCTAAGGGAACTTAGGTCCTATCAGTCATTCATGCTTAGACTAAGACTGGTCTCCTCGTATTTACTAAGGGTCTCCCATATGCAGGAGCTGTGCTAAGCATGGGGATGTAAGGATGGGCAAAGGCTGTATGCCTCCATGGAGCATACAACCAGTCAGTCCACTGTGGAAGATGGGCATTAATCTCACACTCACAGAAATAAACATGAAATGCAACTGTAGTAAGTAAGAAGGAGAGGTACCTGGTACCATGAGTACTTGACCCAGCCAAGAAGATGAGAGAAACATCCCCTGAAGAAGTGAGACTGGAGCTGAGAGCTGGAAGATGGCAAAGGCAAAGAGGGCAGCATGTGCCAAGGTCCTGTGGCAGGTGGCAGCAGAGAGTCGAGGGACTGAAGGAAGCCAGTGTGGCTGGAGTGCAGAGAGCAAGAGATGGTGCAGAGGAGATGAGGCAGGAGAGGTGAGTGAGGGGCAGACACACAGGGCCCGCCAAGCCTCAGTAGAGACTTTTGACCGCACTGTGAGAAAAATGACAAAACATGAAATTGGGGGCAGTGGGGTGGGGTAGGGGTGACATGATTAGATTTTGGTTTCAAACTGTGACAGCAGTGTGGAGAATGGGCCAGAAGGGCTAGTCACTCAGGTGACTAGGACAGGACACTGGGTACGAGACTGGGCAAATGTGTTAGTTGGAGGGAAGGGACCGATCTGAGAGCCATTTAGGAGGTAAAATTGGACTTAACTGAGACATACTGAGCAGGTTTGAGCATTTTTGGAAAGGAAAAGTCAGTAAATGGGACCCTGAGCTGTGGGTCCCAGGGGAGGGACCGGGAGAATAACAATAGCATAGTAGGAAATGTGGTCCCTTCCTGTTTTTTAGAGTAGGTGGTGCTGAAAAATTTTCATAATGACTGAATTTTGCCTTTGCTGCCATTTCCACACCCTTCCACTGCCTGATCACTCTTCATTTAGATGACACCTGCTCACATTCCTCATGGGCAATAGATTCTAGAATTATACAGAAAACGGGTGGCCCAACTTAATACTTTCTTTTCAACTGAGGTTCAGAGGTGCAAATGCTGCCCAAGACTTTTGATGTTGTCTCTTTGAACAAGAAATTTATTCCACCAAAATATATCCTGTTGAACACTAGTCCCATGAGACTTTATTCAAATGTTTGATAAAATAAGCTTGTTACACACTATATAGTTTCCTTTTGGATATTCACAACTCATTAGCATATTAAAGGCTCAGAGAAGTCCTGCAGCAACGAAATTTCTAAATTTATTTTACCGAGAGTTGACGTTTCTATCCCAACACCTGCTACTATTCTAAGGTACACACCTTGGGAAACCCATCCTCAGACCTTACTGTTATTTCCGTAGTCCAACTTCCAACTGCATCATGGCCCAGAGAAATTTCTAGGGACTATTCTCCTGTTTGGCATTCTCCCTTGATTCTTAATCTCTGGGGTTCCTGAGCTGCTCCTCTCCTGCTTCAGGGTCCCTCCCTGGACTGTCTCATCACTTCAAATGTTCCTTGCTCCACAGGCACCCAGTTGCTCCTCAGTTGCTTTCAAATCCACAGCCCATTGCCTCAGTGCAACCAATATCAGCTATAATAAAAGAAACGCAATCTACATAAACGGATTCATGCTAACTAATGTATGAATGACTAATAGCTGGCCACATCTTCCCCTAGAAGACATGTCTTACTCCAAACAACCCGTCATTGTTGTGATTTTTAATAAACCAACACATTTAGGGCACACCAGAGGAAGAGATTTGGGGAGCATGGAGCTACCCTATAAAGCATACCAGCCCTGGTAATCTCCTCTAAATGATCTTTCCTCTTCAAAAATCTTCATCTACTCTTGAAATCAGAGGATCTATAAAATTGCCAAGTTCTTCCATTATGTAGTTGCTCGCTACCCCAGGAGCACGATTTGTGTGAGTAGTGCAAAGACATCCGGTCACATTTGTCAAGGCTCATTGTCCGTGGTGAGGAAGGTAATAATAGGGCCTGTGGGGCAAGATGGTTTATGAATCAGGCATCATAAATCCACATCATTTTGTGACATGTTTACTTCTATGAAGTCCTTAAAGCCCTGTGGAAAGATAAAAATGACATTCATGTGGTAGCAGCATAATGATACAAAAGTTTATGTCATCGTGTGCAGCCTTTTTCCACCTGGGATGAGGCAGTGTTGTCACCTTCCCCTCCACTCGCAGTCTGACGGCAGCCTTCAGCTTAGTGACAGTGCTGTGATTCACCCCTGGACCTTCTCTGACCCTTTTGCTTTGGTTTTTTCATTCCTCAAGCCTGTCATGCATGTGACCCAGCTAGGCTCATCTAGGTTTCCCAGGGCTTCCTTTTGTTTCATCTTGGTTAGAGAAAAGCTACAAGTATTTGCTGAGAGTACATTGCATCCTCTGCTACAAAGAAACTCCCCGGCCATGCTCTTCCAGTTGGTGGGGGCAGGGGGTGCTTGTCACCACACAAGGCCACATTCTTCAGGAGCACCTGCCAGGCCCTCTTCCATGCTAAGCTGCAAAGTGAATGTTCTTTGATTCCTTGCTGTCCCAGACTCTTGACCAAGCAGATTGTCTGAGACCTCTATTGTTTTTAATAAGAATATTTCCTTTCCTTTAGCCTAAGGCAATATTTCTTAACCACTCAAGGTTCACTTCGGCTTTGTGTTCCCACAACCTTCTCTGACATTTCAACCAACCTCCACCTAATTCTTCCAGATGCTCTGACAATAGTGTTAATTGCTTCTAAGAATTCCTTTGGAAGCTGCAATCAACCCTTACTCTGTCTCTTCCTCTCTCTCTCTCTCTCTCTCTCACACACACACACACTCACAAACACATGACCAAGAGTTCTCAGACCCCACATTAGGAAATACTCTTAGAAATATTGTTAGTATCTGGTGCAACTTAAGCAGAACAACTAAACCTAAAGCCTGACACTGTTCCTGGAAACAGAAGATTTTATTATTGCCAACAGTTTAAAATCTTCAAGTGCTCACATTTTTCAAGCCTCTTTGCCAAACAGCTAAAAATGATGCAAGTCTGCATTATTTCAAGTCATAGTTTCACTTTATGAGAGGGGTTACCTCTGGCCCATGTCCAAATGGATGGGAAAATGCCAGCAAAACAGGGTGAAATGTATTTGTGTAGCTTAGATACTGAAGAGGAAACAAGTGTAATGAATTCCAGGCATAAATCAACCCACACTGGCAATTTTACTGTCCTTCCCCTGGAATGACATTCTTAAGCTTCTCTGGGATTGGCCCAAACAGAACGTATGTAGGTATAATTATTATTCTATAGATTAGAGCCGCAATGAGAGGAGCTGTGGCTTTTCTATGAGGCGAGCCAGTGTGTCAGCATTTGGTATAGTGTTAACATGTTATGATATTATGATTTATATATTTTGGTTTCATCCATGGTTCCCAGCTTGTTCTAACCTTTTCTTGCCCTTCTGTCTTGCAGTTGGCCATAAAGAAATTTTCTGACCTACCTTAGCTGATTGCAGGTCATAAGACCCCCAATTCCAGAAGGGGTCCTGCCCCATGCCTGGGAGGAAGAAATGCTGTACAGAGAGACTGAGAAGAACCTGAACAGACAGGCCTTGCTGGGTTTCCCCACCTAGTCTGTAAGTGTTAGATCAGATCATTTTTTGCTCAATCACATTTCTACATGGTTGTCCATGCTTCAGTCATGCCTTTGTAATGATGCTTCCTTAAAAATCACTCATCTCAACATCACTCAGCTTTCGGGAAATGCAAATCAAAACCATACTAAGATACCATCTCACCCCAGTTAGGATGGCTAATATCCAAAAGACCGTGAATGATAAATGCTGGAGAGGTTGAGGAGAAAAAGGAACTCTCATACACTGTTGGTGGGACTGCAAAATGGTGCAGCCTCTATGGAAAATGGTATGGAGGTTCCTCAAACAATTGCAGATAGATCTACCATACGACCCAGCTATCCCACTGTTGGGAATATACCCAGAGGAATGGAAATCATCAAGTCGAAGGTATACCTGTTCCCCAATGTTCATTGCAGCACTCTTTACAATAGCCAAGAGTTGGAACCAGCCCAAATGTCCATCATCAGATGAGTGGATATGGAAAATGTGGTATATCTACACTATGAAATACTACTCTGCTATAAAAAAGAATGAAATACTGCCATTTGCAACTACAAGGATGAACCTAGACAGAATTATCCTAAATGAAACGAGTCAGACACAAAAAGAGAAATATCACATGTTCTCACTTATTTGTGGGAGCTAAAAATAAATAAATAAATACACAAAAAAACAGCGGGGGAGGGAAGAAGACACAATAATTACAATTCCTTGAAGTTGATACGACAAGCAAACAGAAAGGAGGTTGTTGGGAGGGAGGGGGGAGAGGGAGTAGGGAGAGAGGTTTCGGTAATGGGCCACAATAATCAACCACATTCTCTATTGACAAAATAAAATTAAATTTGGAAGAAAAAAAATTTAAAAATAAAAGTTATTCATCCATCCATCCATCCATCCCCCCCAAAAAAATAGGGAAAAGAAAAAAAAATTAAAAAAAAAAAAATCCAAGAGCACAGGGACAAAACTCCACAGGAACGGAAGCTTCTGTGCTCAGGACCCTTCCAGACCTCACCTTGTGTACCTCTTCATCTGGCTATTTATCTGAATCCTTTAAAATATCCTTTATAATAAACCGACAAATAGAAGTACAGGCTTCCTGAGTTCTGTGAGCCCCACTAGCAAACCAATCAAACCCAAGGAGGGGGCCTTGGGAACCTCAATTTATAGTTGGTCGGCCAGAAGTTCCAGAGGCCTGGGCTTGCAACTGTCATCTGAAGTGGGGGGCAGTCTTGGGGACTGAGCCCTTAGCTTATGGGGTCTGCCACTGTCTCCAGGTAGATAATGTCAGAATTGGATTGGAGGACACCCAGCTGGTGTCCACTGGAGAACTGCTGGCTTGTTTGCTGGTGGGGGGAGATCCTCACACGGTTGGTCACAGAAGTTGGTTTTATGTATTGATTGTTGTGCTGTAGTGGCGTGAGAATAGAAAAACAGTTTGTGTTTGTTTTTATCACTCGCGTATTATAATTACAAAGTATAGAGAAGAAAGGGCCAAAAAAAATTCAAATATTCTAAAAAAAGAAAATCTCAAAGGGCTTCCATCTTAATTCTGATACTTTGCTGTAGTCCCACCTGAAAGAAAGTGAGCCGAGATGCCAGGTACCGTTCAAGCTTTATTAGAGGAAAAGAATCTGCCAGGCTGTGCTCAAAGTGATGGGCAGCCCAGGGCTGCCCTCAAAATGGGGAACAGGACCAGGTGTGGGGGATAGAGCTTATATAGGGTGCCAAGGGCTGGCTGATATAATCAAGGAGGGGCATTATGCTAATGTGGAAGCTATGCAACCAGGGTGGAGAATTGCGCCCTTGCAGAAGCAAAAGGTTTCAATTTAAGTCACGAGGCTGCTCATAAAGGGAAGCGGGGAGGGGCTTGGTGCTGGAGTGGAAGACAAGGCCATTGGCTATTTTGTGCTTATTGTGTGCACAGTGGCACCAGTCATGTCCAAGATCCATCACCACTCCTTCAAGAAATACAGTTGTGTACCTTTTAGTTGTCCACTTACTATTGGTTCAGGCCTTAAAAAGTGACTTCTGTGTCTATTCAGTAGATTTTGCTGAAAGTTTTACATACATAGACAGCCATGGGAGTAAGAAACAGGGAATCCCATGAGTGCTTTTTAGAGAAGACACTTGGTTCGGAAAATTGGCAGTGAGAGCCTGGGGAAGGGTGCATTTAAGTATGAGAGGTTTGGTCCAAGTATTCCTCCAATCGCTGGCATGACTGACGTTCCTGCCAAGTTAGTGGGAAGAGCATATACTGGGCCAAATGCAGTTAAACCACCCCCTTCCTCCACCCCACCTGCAGGGCTTCACCATCTCTACACTGCTGCATCAAAGGCCATCAGCAATTTTCCCATCTCCTTATTCAAAACTGACTCTCTGTACACTCGTACAACTACGAGGGCCTAGGCATATGAGGGCCTAGGCATACGGGGGAATGTGCAATATTGCAGATAGTAAAGCCTTAAAATGAGCAGGGAAACAGTGCAAAGGTAACTCTTAAACTCTCAACTTTCTGCATCTTAGTGGTCCAAGTCACTGAGGGAAATTTCCAGAACTCCCACACTTTGATCTACAGGTTATAAGTTATCATAGGTAACTTGCCTAAGAACTATCTTAGATTGACCTTGTAAATAGTAATACTTCCTTATCATAAAAGGTGGGTGCTATGGTTCAAATGTGTCCCTCAAAGTTCACGTGTTGGAAACTTCATCCCCAATGCAACAGTGTTGAGAGGTGGGACCTTTAAGAGGCAGTTAGGTCATAAGAGCTGTGCTCTCATGAATGCATTAATGCCGTTGGGTTGTTACCTCAGGAGTGGGATTGTTATCGCAAGAGTGAATCTGTTACAGAAGCAAGCTGGGGTCTCTGGCACTCTCTTGCTCCTGCATACACTCTTTTACCCTTCCAATATGAGATGGTGCAGCAAGAAGACCCTCACCAGATGTGGGCCCCTCAGTGTTGGACTTCCCAGCCTCCAGAACTGTATGCAATATATTTCTTTTCTTTATAAATTACCCAGTCTGTGGTATTCTGTTACAGAAACACAAAAAGGACTAAGACAGAAGAATTGTACCATTGTTAACCTTTCCAACTCTGCCATGTTCTGATTCCAGGGAGTTTTAAGGTTAGAGTCCAGCCATAGGAGAACTTTTCTAAGGCTTAGAAACAAAGTAGTCAGCAAGACAGGAAGATGTCACTAGGAAGAGGCCCTAGGAAGCAGGCAAGTCTACAGTCAGCAAGGAAGCCACAAAAAACAGAGGCCTCAGTAGCTCCCCCAAGATTCCACTTGGTCCAAGATAACGTGACCAGGTATATCTAAGTGTGGTAGTCAGCCTCCAAGATGGCCCCCGGTGATCTTGCCTCATGGTGTTCACAACCTTGCATGTGTTCTCCTCTCCCACATCAAATAAGGCTGGCTTGTGTAACCAAGAAGATGCACGGAATTGATGGTCTGTGACTTCCATAATGGGTCACAAAAGACACTGCATCTCCTGTTTCTCTTGAATCACTCACTCTGGGAGAACCCAGTTGCGATGTCATAAGGGCACTCAAGCATCTCCATGAAGAAGTCCACATGGTTATTGGCAGAAAGCCTCAATCCCTCACCATTGGCAGAAAGCCTCAGTCTCTCACCATGTGGACTTCTTCATGGAGATGCTTGAGTGCCCTCATGACATGGCAACTGGGTTCTCCGAGAGTGAGTGATTCATGAGAGACCCTAAGCCAGAGCCACCTGGTTCCTGATCCACAAAAAAAAAGTGATATAATAAATGCTTGTTCTTGTTTTAAGCTGTTAAGTTTGGAGACAATTTGTTATGCAGCAATAGGTAACTAATACACTGGGGATATTACTAAATAAAAAATCACTGGTGACCCCAGCTCAGGAACATGAGGAAACCTTCATACATATGACTTGCTCTAAAAACTTGGAGTAACCATACTGATTGCTGCACTGCCCTCCACTCTGAGGTTATTTTATCTTCTCAAGATTTAACTGTGCCAAAGATTTGGAGTGTAAGAGACAGTAGCAGCACCAATCCACACTGCAGGGTGCAGGTAAGTAGAAACAAAAATAAGGTAAATAGAGGGTCTGGTTAAGCAGGTGAAGAAAGTGTGGTCCATTCAATCTTTTTTCCATGACCAATGTCTTGAATAAATTTTCTCAATGAGTACTCAAAATAATGTCTGAGGAATCTGGACGAGAAGCTGACCTTCTCCAAAGTAAGTCATTCTGAAGTATCAACTCCACCTTAATCCTTGGCAATGTCAGGTAATTAGCCTGACAAAAAATCTCTACAATAGTTATCAACCCAAAGCTGTTTCATTCAGTTTGACCCCTAAAATTGCCTGAAACAGTTTTGATAAAAGATTTAAAAATAATGACTTACCTCACCTCTCTATTTTGGAAATTTAAAAGCATATCTAAAAATGTTCATCCCAGGGGCCCGGCCTGTGGCTCACTCGGTAGAGTGCAGTGCTGATAACACCAAGGCCACGGGTTCAGATCCCATATAGGGATGGCAGGTTGGCTCACTGGCTGAGCGTGGTGCTGACAACACCAAGCCAAGGGTTGAGATCCCCTTACCGGATAAAAATGTTCATCCCAGAGTCATCAAAATCCTGTTGGTTTTATCTGTGCAGTATTGTTAAGTTAATTTACTCACTGGGATCAATCTAATTTCCAAAGATTCCCTGGGCTTACCCAGAGGCACTGAATGCAACCGACACTTACACAAATAGCAGCAGAAAGGCTATGACCATGTTTGGTTTGTTGCTGTCTGGACTTCAAAGTCACCCCGAGTTTTGGCATCAGCCCCAAAAGTAATTTTCCCAAACACGAACCAAGGAACTTCCCTCAAAAGATTAAACTTCAAATGGAAAAATAATATTGAAAATAAGAAGGTGAAAAAATATAGTCCCCAGCCCCAAAGAAGATTTCTAAAAAATCAATGCCAAGTAGTTAATGAAAACCCAACAAGCCAAAATATTAGGAAAAGGTATAAGTTTCATGGAAAGGATAAAGAGCCCAAAAAGGCCTCTGGCACATATGCTTGCAAAATTACTTTGTCAACATTTCTTGCACATTTTATTAGTTTGCATTTTAAAGCATAAGAAAATTAGAAGTAAGATGTAGGCCTAAATATTTTTGCTCAAACTTCTCGATCTTTGGTGCATGGTTGGGACCTGATAGGAGTGGGCAGTGCACCATGCAAGTTGAAGTCCCTGAGGGGCCCCCAACAGCTGACAAAGCTCCAAGGACATCTTCAGCTGATCAGCAGCTAACAACCACTCACTAATTGCATCATCTGACACTGATAGCACTTTGTGTCCCCAGACAGTGGGGACTCCCATGGGTAGATGGTAATGAAAAACAGCTCAGAAATGGGGTAGGCTTCCTTGAAACTGGATAATCATTACTGCTTCTGAAATTGCAAAAAGAGGTTGGGCCGACAAAGTGAGGTGCTAAAACTGGATTATTTGCAAGTACAGAGATATGTTTTGCTGATTATGGTTTGGCTGTCCATTAGCTGGTGCCTCATTTTTGTGATCTTGATAATCAGGGACAATGTGGGTATATATTATGGGAGGATGCCATGTGGTGTAGGGAGGAAAATATAGAAACAACACATAAACTCCTGTAGGGTAAACTGTTTTTGAGATAAAATGGATCAAGTCCAAATTGGACCATTGAGTCAACAGTTCTCTTTGATCCTTTTAGGTGTAGAAACTTTGCAATCTGCCTCTGGGCAAAGTTAAAGCAAGAATCCTAATCACTTTTACATACAGTCAGCCTTCTGTGTCTGTGGGTTTCTGCATCTGGGGATTCAATCAAACAGGGATCAAAAATATTCAGAAAAGAAAATTGCACGTGTTGAACCAGTACAGACTTTTTTGCTTATCATTATTCCCTAAACATACAGTATAACAACTATTTACATAGCATTTACGTTGAATTAGGTATTATAAGTAATCTAGAGATGATTTAAAGTACACAGGAGGGTATACAGAGGTTATACAAATACTACACCATTTTACATCAGGGACTTGAGCATTTGTGGATTTTGGTATCCATGAGAGGTCCTGGAACCAATCCTTCGTGGATACCAAGGGATCACTATATTTATATTTTTCTGCAGTTCAATCTAATTAGTCAGTTTACTTGCTAGGCTACCCAGACTGTATTTCACTACTTCTCATCTGGTACCTAGACTTCAGCCTTGACAATCTGCAATAGTGGATTACTCCAGCCTCTTCCTGAAGGACACTATGCAGATCATCAAATGGACTGCAAATCCTGAGAACATCCAACAACCCTGTGAAAATTTGGGAGGCTGATATCACAGTGGAGAGATATCTCATGTAAAATTCACTCTCGGGGAAATGACATCAACTTTGTAAATGCTGGTGTAGATGGAAGAATAGAAGGAGGGAAAAGGGGAGGAAGCTCTGTCTAGGTGCCTACAGGATGGAGAGGACAGCCTCAGAAAGGGCCAAAGGATGTAGAAAAGAGTGAGTTAAGAGCAGCCCAGACAAATTTTACATTGTTCACAACGTTGCCAAGGGCAAAATTGAATCTGAATGCAGCAGCCTCCAGAGGACATGGCAGTCTGTAACCTGTGTTCAAGGCTCCTCTGTTCTCTTTCTCCTGGTTGGGTAGATGACATCATTTGACAAGTCATCTTCAATTATGTCAGGAGTTTCAGGGACATGGAGAGATATTAACAGAATTTAGAAGAGACCAAAAGGTAATGCTCCTTGGGATCCATTCCCAGTTCTATCACTGACTCATAGGATGACTTTATTATTCCCATTGTTATTAGGGCTATTTTATTAAAGACAGATACAATACTTAACAAGATTCGGAGGTCAACCCAGGACCATTCCTCGGGGCTTAGTAGCTAAATTAAATGTAAAACTTTCTTTGAGATACAATTAAGGAGAAAGACAGATGTGAAGGTTATAGAATCTGAGAGAATTAGAGTTGGAATTTTCGATGAATCTTTCTCCCCTTTAAAATTTTGTTTTTTATTTTATTGAGGCGAAATTCGTATAACATAAAATTAACCATTTTAGAATAAACAATTCAGTGGCATTTAGTACATTCTCAGAGCTATACAACCATCCCCTCTGTCTAGTTCCAAAACATTTTCAACACTCCAAGGTAAAACCCATACCCGTTAGCAGTCACTCCCTACTCCCACCCACCCCCCAGTCCCTGGCAATCCCAATCTTCATCCTGTCTTTATGGATTTATCTATTCTGGATATTTACTGTAAATGGAATTATAAAATGTGTGACCTTTTGTGTCTGGCTTTTTTCACCTAGCATGATGTTTTTGAGGTTCATTCATATTACGACATGTATCAGTACTTCATTCCTTTCTATGGCTGAGTAATATTCCATTGCATGTATACACTGCATTTTGTTTTTTCACTTATCTGTTGATGGAAATTTGAGATGTTTCCAACTTTGGTCTATTGTGCCCCACCTTACCCCTTTTTAGGTTCTATTCCCCCCACACACACACACACACATACTTCACACTTTCTGCTTTCCTTTCATTATTGTATATCATCCTCTTTGAAAGACACACTATTGTTAGTGTATCTCCAGGGGGTTTCTGGGCTGAGAACAGAAGACAGGCTTGTGGATCAGAAGGTAAGGAGGGAGAGGAGTTTGGGAAAGAAGAACAGAGACAGAAGGGATGGCATGAAAGAGCAATTAGCAGGCACACCCGGGTGGCACAGGAAACAGACCAAGAGGGAATTTTTTGTAGGTGGTCATTCTATCCAAAGGACTCAGCAGATATTTCTCACAGACTTAGAATAATGGTGGAAAACTCACTTATGACTTTTATTCTGCTGCCCTTAGGAGACTATTATCCAAACGTTTCATGTTTTAAAATAGACAATAGGAGATTTTCCCCCTGCGATTTCTCTAAGTATTATTAGTTCGGATATTTTCATTAAAAAAAAAAAATCAGTTTAAATACATTGAATCCTAGGACAGTTTTTTTTTTTTTTTTTTACTCTTAACCAACAAATAATAATTAAATATCTTTGTATGGTACAATGCAATGTTATGATACATGTATACATTGTGGAATTTTATTTTATTTTATTTCATTTTTCGTTTTTACATTGTGGAGTTTTAGATTCCACACATAAGTAAGATCATGCAGTTTTTGCTAAGAAAAATTTAGAAAGTCTTTTAGAAGGAGAACTGACTTCAGAAAAGGATTTCAGTAATACCAAATTGAAGAAAATATTGTTGTTTATTTTCTCTGAGGTTTTCCTGTTGAAGGAATTGTTCAGTTAGAATTAGGCTAATGACCACCTTTTCCTGCCACTGAGAGGGTGGCTCTAATTCATCTTTTTAAAAAGGAAAGGGAAAAAGAAGATTTTTTTAACATTTAAAAGTTTTTTAAATGTTTAAATTTTAAAAAGGAAATCAGCTCACAGAAAACTGTGAAACCTCTATGAATGTGACATGCATATTTTTATGTAATTAATATGGAAAGAGATGAGATGGGAAAAAAGACAAGAAGTAGGAGATGACAGGCTTTTCTTTCTTCCTACTAACATATGTATTACTGAACCCAGCCCTGTTTCCAAACTGTCTAAAATATCTATGAAAATATGGCTTTGGTGGCATAGGTTAGGAGGTCCAAAGTATTTAAGCAATTCAGTCTGTCAGCCTGTCTGGAAAAAAAAAAAAAAAACATTTAACTATGACAGCTCCTGAAGCCCATAGTTCCTTTTCTCTTGTCAGATTTACTCTTTTTTCTTTTCCCTTTAAGGTCATGAGAGATCAAAAAGCAAGCTGTGGGTGAAGCTGGTCACCGAGTAGAGGTGGGTTCCTGAGATGACAGACTTTAAATAGGAGTATCCATTTGATGGCGCAAAATCCAAAATACAAGTCAGAAATAAAACCAGACAAAAGAATCAGGTATGAATTATGACCTAATGCCCTGAAACCCCATTCCAACCCCAAGCAGCATTTTTCTTTTCCATTGTCAGAATTCATGTGTGTTTGGGTGTGTGCATATGTGCATGTTATTTTATATAATTTAAAAATTACCTCTGTCCAAATGAGAAGCCCAAATTCTCTCCTGCAGATCAGAAAAAAAGATATAGTAGCAATCTTTGATGATTCATTGCTAACTCTATGTTTCAACAACCTGACTCCAAAATCTTATGCGCTCTTCTCCCAACACCCAGGGAAAAGCAGGCAAAAGACAGAGGGACATCTTTTCAAGGGACAGAGCATAGGGAATGTATTAGTCAGTTTCTGTTGCTTATGACAAAATACCTGAAACTGAGTGATTTATAAAGACAAACAAAATTTATTGCTTACAGTTTCTGAGGTTGGAAAGTCCAAATTCCATCTGATGGTGGCAACAGTGACCCAGGGGTCTCACATTGCAAGATGGTGGAAGCAGAGAGAGAACAGAATGAGAGACTCTCCTCTTCTTTTAAAGCCCTCAGAACCACACTGCTGACCATCATTTTTAATCCATTCACTGCAGCATGGTCCTACAATCCAATCACCTCTTCAAGGCTCCACCTTTCAATTACCGTAATAGGATTTCCCTTCCTCTTAACAGTCATGGTGGGGGGCTAAGTTTCTAATACATAAAACTTGGGGGACACAATTCAAGCTTCAATGAATTTTGGGGGGACATAATTCAATCCACTACTTTCTACCCCTGGTCCCCAAAACTCATGTCTTTTCACATGCAAATACATTCATTTCATCCACAAAGTCTTAACTTGCTTCAACTCAAAAGTCCAAAGTTCAAAATCTCGTCTGTGAAATCGATATGTTATCTACTTCCAAGGTGCAATGGGGGACAAATATAGGGTATATATTTCCATTCCAAAAGGGAGAAATAGGCCAAAAGAAAAGGGCAACAGGTCCTAAACAAGCCTGAAACCCAGTAGGGCAGGCATTAAATCTCAAAGCTGGTGAATCATGTACCTTGACTCCATGTTCAATGTCCTCTGCATGCTGGTGTGGGGGTTGGGTCATCAGGCAACTCCACTTCTATGGCTTTCCTGGTCTCAGGTGATGCTTTAGCTCTCGCAGGCTGGTGTTCCACTCTGGTAACTCCACAAGTCTGGGGTCTCCATGGCGGTCTCGCTCTCATGGCTCCACTAGACATGGTGCTGATGGGGTTTCTTTGCTGCAACTCTGACCCCACGTTTCCGCTTGGCATTGCTCTAGCGAAGGCTGTCTGTGGTGACTCTGCCCCTGCAACAGATCTCTTCCTGGGCCCCCAGACTTTTCCATACATCCTCTGAAATTGGGGTGGAGGCTCCCAAGCCTTCCCAGCTCTGGCATTCTGCAAGCCTGCAGACCTAGCACCATGTCGATGCCGCCAAGGCTTCCAGCTTCTAGCTTCCAAAGCTGCAGGTCCAGCCACACCTGGGACCAATTTAGCCACAGCTGGAGGAGCTGAAGAAGCTGGAGTGCTGGTGCTAGAAGCAGCTTCCTGAGGTGGCCCTGGGCAGCAAGCCCATGGAGGGCACCCAGGCTTATTTCCTGAGACCATTCTATCTCCATAGGCCTTTGGGCCTGAAATGGAAGGATTGGCCCCAGAGGCTTCTGCAATGCCTTCAGGGCCATTCCCCCTTCTCTTGATAATCCCATACTTTTGTGTTAATCTTCTTAGTACCATTGAATTTTCC
This sequence comes from Cynocephalus volans, assembly GCF_027409185.1. Classification (NCBI taxonomy): domain Eukaryota; kingdom Metazoa; phylum Chordata; class Mammalia; order Dermoptera; family Cynocephalidae; genus Cynocephalus; species Cynocephalus volans. Next base: position 56,511,901 of record NC_084472.1, read on the forward strand.
TTCTGAAAATGCTCTCTGCTTCTCTACCACATGGCCAGGCTGCAAATTTTCCAAATCTTTACACTCTGCTTTCTTTTTAAATTCTGGATTTATGTCATGCCTTTGCTGCCATAACTCAGCATAGGCTGTTGCAAGTAGCCGTGCAGCTTCCTTAATGCTTTGCTGCTTAGAAATTTCTTGGCCAAACACTCTGGTTCACAACTCCTAAGTTCCAACTTCCACAAAAGTCCTAGGGCATGGACAGAATGCAGTCAAATTCCTTGCCAGTTCACAGTAAGGGTGATCCTTGCCCCAGTTTCCAATAAACTCCTTCTTATTTCTATCTGAGACCTCCTTAGAATGATCTTATCAGCATTCTGCTCACCACCACATAACTAGTCTCTAAGACATTCCAAACTTTCCCTCATTTCTTTGCCTTTTTCTGAGCCCTCCAAACTCCTCCAACCTTTGCCTAACACCCAGTTCCAAAGCTGCTTCCGCATTTTCAAGTATCTGTTATAAGAAATACCCCACTTCTCTGGTACCAATTTTCTGTATTAGCCCATTTTTGTTGCTTATAAAAAAATACCTGAAACTGGGTGATTTATAAAGACAAAAAAAAAATTTATTGCTTACAATTTCTGAGGCTGGGAAGTCCAAAGTCCATCTGGTGATGGCAAAGCCCATCTGGTGATGGTGACCCAGGGGTCTCACATTGCAAGATGGTGGATGCAGAGAGACCAGAGGGAGAGAAAGACAGACTCTCCCATTCTTTTAAAGTCCTCAGAACCATGCCCCTCACCACCATTTTTAATCCCTACACTATGGCATGGTCCTACAGTCCAATCACCTCTTCAAGGCCCACCTTTCTACCATAAATAGAATTTCCCTCCCTCTTCACAGCCACAGTGGGGGCTAAGTTTCTTTTTTTTTTTTTTCCGACCGGTAAGAGGATTGCAACCCTTGGCTCGGTGTCATCAGCACCACACTCAGCCAGCAAGCGCACTGGCCATCCCTATATAGGATCTGAACCCGCAGCCTCGGGGCTACCAGCGCCGCACTCTCCCAAGTAAGTCATGGGGCCGGCCCCTAAGTTTCTAATACATAAAATTTGGGGGACACAATTCAAGCTTCAATGAGTTTTGGGGGACATAATTCATTCCACTACAGGGAACAACAGTGGGATCTCTTTATTCTTAAGCTCAAGACCAGCATTTATCTTCCAAAGAGATGAAATTAAAGAGATCATAAAAAAAGACATCTAAATCACAGCTAAAGTCTATCAAGTGGCTGATGGTCAGCATGATCTGAAACAGGAGTGTTCAAAGTGTGGTGCCTGGGCCAGACACAGCAGCAGTAACTGCACCCGGGAATCTGTTACAAATGCAAATTCTCAGACTCCCACCTGACTGTACTAGTTAGCTCTTGCTTCCATAACATAATACCACAGACTGGGTGGGTTAAACAACAGAAATTTATTTTCTCACAGTTCTAGAGAGTAGGAGTCCAAAATCAAGGTGCTGTCAAGGTTGGTTTCCAGGTGAGGCCTCTCTTCTTGGCTTACAGCCAGCCACCTTCTCACTGTGTTCTCGCATAGCCTTTCTTATGTGTGCACTTGGAGAGAGAGAAAGCTCTCTCGTGTCTCTTCCTCTTTTCATAAGGACACAAATCCTTCTGGATTAGGGCCCCATCTTCATTACTTCATTTAATCTTAATTACCTCCTTAAAGGCCCTATCTCCGAACACTGTCACATTGGGGGTTAGGGCTTCCACATAGGAATTTGGGGAGCCACAGTTCAATCCACAGCACCTACCGAATAAGAAATAGCAAGGGTGGGCCCCAGTTAGAACTGTGGTTCAGCAAGCCCTCCAGGCTATTCTGATGTGCACTAAAGTTTGAGAGCCACTCACCTAAAAATGAGTAGATTGATCTTATTTTGATACCAGAGTTCTTAAAGTAATAATTTGTGTATATATTCAACTGAAGAATGCTCTTTTCATCAGGAGTATTTGAACTTTAAAAGCGGGCCTGCCAAAATGATCAATTGTGTTGACTTCTTTGCTACCAACACTAAGAGCATTTTCATAAAGATTTTTGGAAGTGAAAAAGTAATCCTCACATAGTGAGAAGGAAAGGAGCCAAACCATTAAATGGGGCTAAAAAGGGCTTTTCTGCTGGGACAGCTGCCATTAGAGGGGTGACCTGCAGTGTTTGCATATTAAATATGTCCATTTTGTTCCTGGCCCAGCAGTTATGGGAGAAGCAGAAGTTGGGAGAGAAATATGCTTGGCTAGAGAAAGGGGCTTGTTGTCCCTAGTGGGGAAGTTTTTATGGCAGCACTTAGACTATAAGCTATTGCTTTCTGCATAAAGCAATAGAGGCAGGATAAATAGCCCCCTCCAGCCTGTGGAGAGCAAAACAAGAGACAAAGTGAATGAAAAAAATCAGAAAAGAATTGGGAAATATGTTTCTAAAGGTGGGCAAGATAGAAAGAGAAGAGCTAGGGTTGGCTGGTTAGCTCGGTTGGTTAGAGCATGGTGTTAGTAACACCAAGATCAAGGGTTCAGATCCCTGTACTGGCCAACCACCAAAAAAAAAAAAAAGAAAAGAAAGAAAGAGGAGCTATCATAATGCATCTGAACTTGCGGTCAAGAGGCCAAGGATGAGTTTCTTAGGGAACCATAAAGCCTAGGATGTATCCTTAGAGAACAGAGAGACAAATTAAAGGGGCAAGACTTACAAGCAGTACAGGACAGGAACTCAGTTTAGCCCAACCCATTGGAAAGTGAAACAAAGGGAAACTGAGACACAACACAACATGAATTTTTAAAAATTTATTTCTCTTTGGATCCCCTTACCAGCCAGCTGCCAAAAAAATAAAAAATAAAAATAAAACTTTATTTCTCAACTGGACAATGCATAGAGATGTAAAGGCAAAAGTAAATGAAAAAGAACAGCAGAAACAATCACAGCATCAGTTAAAGCAGTGGTTCTTGATAACGGTGGAGGGGGGGGAATCTTGCCCCCCCAGGGGACATTTGGCAATGCTTGGAGACATTTTTGGTTGTCACAACTCACAGGAGAAGGGGTGGTGCTACTGGCATCTAGAGGGTAGAGGCCAGGAATGCTGCTCATCATGCTACAATGTGCAGGACAACCCCCCTCATCAAAGAGATGTCTGGCCTCCAATGGCAATAGTGCCAAGGTTGGGAAACCCTAAGTCCAAGTCCTGGAAACAGCTTTTCACATGCAAGTATGGTAACAATTAGGTTCTCCCTTTTGCTCATTCTTTGAGAACACAACCAGTTATCATCGTCTCTGGGGGACCTTCTGCAGCCACCAAAGCACTTTGCTCCCACATTCCCATAGTGGTTTAAGTCTTGTATTGCAATGACTTGTGCATGAGCTTTTCTTCCCACTCACATGACTCTGAGCTCCCCCAAATTAGGGACCTCATTTTAGTCTTCTCTGCACTCCTTATCGTGTTATAAACATTCAATAACCATGGGTCAATGGGTGGGTGAATGCGAATGAATAACTGGATAGAGACCTTTTTCCTAGATAAGTACATCAACTTTCACATTCAGCTGTGATCAGCATCTTGATCACACTAAACTATGTTTAGTTTGCAATCTAGGCCCACCGAAGCAACAAAATGGTACTTGGGAGTTTCCACTCTAATCACACCTAAATGAGATTCTAAAAACACCTCAACTCCAAGCTTTCGAATTAAGGGAAGTAACTGGAAAAAAAATAATACCAAAGTACATTATAGGTGACATAGAGATTTGTCAAGTTATCTGTGAAAATATTATCTATAATTTCAACATCTTTTACATTCATGAATTCTTATTGAATTACAAAATGTCCCTTTATGTTGAGTTAGGGGGACTCTCTCGCCTCCAGGGTAAACAGTCATCTCGGGCCTGGTCATGGCTGTGAGTGTACAGTACTTATCTTGGATCACGGTCTCCTTGAATTCTGTGCTGAAGGTACCTCCCACTTTTATAGTGGGTGGTTGCTCTTTTTTGGCAATAATATTGCTAAAATCATGCTTCTGTAGGTATCTCCCCGACGGCATCTGCATTCATGTGTCTCCAGACTCATCTCTTTACAAGTGATGCTGCTGTGAACGTTCTGTTTCTTGTGTTCCTGTGCACATCTTCAGCTTTATTAGTTATTCCCAAATTGCTCTCACAAGTGGTGAAAATTTATATTTCTACCAGCAATACATGAGAGTTTCTGTTGCTTCACACTTTTACCAATACTTGGCATGTCCGATTTTTTAATTTTTACGTTTCTGAGGTGTGTGATGTCACAATGTTGCTTTCATTTCCTTTTTCCCATAGCAGGTCAGGGAAAGCATCTTGTCATGTTTATCGGCCATTCTGATTTCTTTTTGACAGTACTGCAAGTTTGTAGCCTTTGCCTATTTTTCTATTCAATTGACCATTCTCTTATTCGTTTTTAGGATCTCTCTAAACATTCTAGTTACTAATCTTTTACAAATATCTTCCGCTACTCTGATCTTTTTTTTTTAACTTTGCTGTGTTGAACAAAAGGGTTTAGTTTTACCATTCTAAATTTCAACCTTTTTTTTTTTTAAGTTTGTGCTTTTTATGTCTTGATTAAGAAATTCTCCTCCATATTGAGATCATAAAGATACTCTCCTATATTTTATTCCAGAAGTTTTGCTTTTCAAACTTATGGCATTAAACCTGCTAGAATTTATTTTTCTGAATGGCATAGGTTAGGATCTAATTTTTCTACACAAAGTTATGTCTCATATTTCCAAATATGCATGGGTCTATTCTTGGGCTCTCTGTTCTTTTCTGTTCATCTCTCTCTCTCACTCTCTCTCCTTTCTTTCTCTTTCTCTAAGTCAATACTGCTCTTTTTAAAATTTGTCATAATATTACATAAGACTCGATATCTGGTAGGACAAGTCTCCCAAACTTGTCCTTAAAAATGACCTTGGCTATTCCTTGACAAAATTTCCAGCACAACAAATCTAAAAAGAGCCTGTGTGGTTGTGGGAAAATAGAATAGTTTGGTCAGGGCCCTCGCCTCGGGTCCTGTTGTGTGTGGCTTAGCACATCCATTGTAAGCAAATTGTGTGTGTGTGTGTGTATGCTGTGAAGTTAGTACGTATGTGCACCAATGTATCTTTTTAGTTTTGTTGCTATTCTTGTGTTCTTAGGAGAGAGAGAGAGACAGAGACAGAGACAAAGAGTAAGAGGAGACAGAGAGAGAGGAGTTTTAGTGAAGCAGGCAGGTGCACGTCCACCCACATGGCCATGCTTTCCATACTATGGCTTCTAAGGACCTTTTGGCTGGTTACCTAGTTCATAGACCTGCGTGAAGGGGTCTGGTGACCCAGCCTGGCATGTGAAGGGTTTGTGACCCAGTCTGTGAAGAGGCTTGAGGGGTCTGGGAGCACCAGACCCAGCCCTAGCTCAACCATCTGCCCAGTCAGTGCAGGATTACCAGCAGGTAAAAGGGCCTGACAACTGGTGTAGTCGAATAGCTTTACAATTGGCGTCATGAACAGGATTAAGAGCTAGACAATTGGTGCTGTGAGGATTCCAGGCCTTAGCCTAGCCAGACAGTGGTTATTCCTGCTGCATTTACGTAAATAATCAGGAAAATTGGTCTTACCTCAATTACTCTTGGTAAAAATGGGGGTGACTGTAGAAAGAAAAATTTGTGTCAAAAGAAAGCTATAGTACACCTGTCATTAGATTGTAGACCTGTTTACTGCTTTTTGAGTTTTTATTATCTACCTATAGACTGGTCTGGATTCTGAATTTTTCTAGTTTTTTCTAATATATGGCTACAACTCTTTAAGTAAGAATGAGAACTGCTCTTTTCCTTAGGACTTACAAACCAAAGCTGGACAACTCAATGAAAATGTCAAGAGACAAGTCTTATGCCTGATACATGGGCCACACAGAGCCCACCAAAAATGACAGATGCCATAACCAGACATTTAACTGCAAACCAGGATGAGAAGTTGCCGACTTCATGCAGTGGACAGCTTTTTTCCCCCAAGTCCATCAGAATGAGACTTCGCATCATAAAGAGACTCTTACCCTTCTTAATTTTTCCTTATTTATGCCTTCCCCTTTCACTTGGCAGGATGATGCTGTAGTTAAAATTTCAAAATCAGTAGCTTCTGTGGGTAACTTGCAAATTGTCACTCCCTGCTTCAACCCAACTATGGGATGCTAGATTATCTACTAACTGGACAAGGAGGAGTCTGTGCAGGTGCTAACACTTCTTGCTGCCCATGGATAAATACATCAGTATTGTAGAGACTCATTACCAAAAAAAAGTTAATAAACAGGTACTTGGTTAAAACGGGTAGACTCTTCATCTGCCTATTCAACTTTAGTTGGTTTGTTCCATGGGGACCCTGGCTAAGGAACATACTCCAAGCTCTTGGAATAGTTGTAATACTAGTCTCCCTGGTGCACTGCATACTCTCAAAAGTTTTAAATGTTTGTGTGCAGCTATTCATCAAACATCAGATGGTCTCTTGTCAAACGGGCAAATGAGCTGGAACAACAAAAACTCAAAGAAATGCATGTTAATGAGGACACTCTAACCTATGAGCGGCATGCTGAAACTGGGAACCCAGAATAATGGTAACTGAAAGTAGTGCTAGTGCCGTGAATTTTGGTCAGGCTCTCATTTAGCTGAGGGGGGCATTGTTCAATAATCAGTTACTTTTCTATTGTTCTGTCTCCCTGTCCTCACCTTACAAGGAAAGTAACTTTGAAATGACCAATTTGCTTTTTGTTCTCTGTTCTGCTTTCCTCAGCCATTTCTGTCTATAAAACCATCCTCTGCTCAGCTTATTGGAACACTTTATTTTATGGAATGATGTTACCAGATTCTAGGATCACAATAAAAACAACTGAGATCTTTAATTTAAAAAAGAAAAAAATGACCTTACCTCTTTTTGGCTTTTACTGTTTCATATGAATTTTAGAATTAACTTGTTAAGTTCTTTGTAAAAAAAGAAAACAAAAAAAGGCTGTTGAAATTTCTATCATAGCTTTTGGATTAATATGGGAAGGCTTTCCAGCTTTATAATATTGGTTCTCTTCTTCAATAACATGTGATTCTGGAAGAGTCCTGCAAGGAGACGTTTTACTTGGTGGAAACAGTTTCTACAATTGTTCCATGTACTAGAAAAACATATGCATTCTATAGTCATTGGGAGCAATTTCCTATGTATGTTCATTAGATTAAATTTATCAATAGTGTGTTTCACATATTCTACATATTGACTGGGTTTTACTTTTTAAGTATTCAGTCTATTTTATGTATTGATTATTGATATATTTAGATTTAAATCTCCCATCATAATATGTACTTATAAGTGATTCTGTCTCTTCTACATTTCTTTTTTTGGGGGTTAGCTTGCTGGTAAGGGGACCCAAACCCTTGACCTTGGTGTTGTAACACTGTGCTCTAACCACTTGAGCTAACCACTCAGCCCCCTCCAACATTTCTTTTTTGCCCTTTCTTTACATTGAATGATTTTCTTTCTTTTTTTTTTTTTTTGATGACATTTTTCACTGTGGTAAAATGTACGTAACATAAAATTTACAATTCTTACCATTTTTCAATGTACAATTCAGTGGCATTAAATACATTCACAATGTTGTGCAACTATCACTATCATTAATTTCCAAATCTTTCTTATCATCCCCTCCCCCACACCTGTTGATTTTTTTAAATCTTTTTTTTCCCTATCAGTTTGGAAGTTATAAATTCTTACTGATCTGTTGAAATTACCTTAGTGATTATAGCCTGCATCCTTGATCTAGCAAAATCTTATGTTAACTGGTACTCATATACTGTTCCTGGACAATACAAAGAAATTACAGCACTTTAACTGCACTTAACTATGTTTGACTCCTGTGCTATTATTATACATTTTTATTCATATGTTTTAAACCCTTCAAATGGCATCATTATTGTTTCATACAGTCAATACACATTTAGCTTTACCTATATATTTGCACTTTTCATTGCTCTTTATTCTGTCTTGCATCACTGAGCTGTGATCTGGTGTCATATACCTGTATTTGAAAAATACTTTTAGTACTTCCTTTAGTGTGGTTTCATTGGTGACAAATATAATCATAGTGTGTTTGCCTGAAAATGTCTTCATGACCCTCATTTTTAAAGGATATTTTTGCTAGGTATAGAAGACTAGGTTGGAGATTATTTTCCTTCAGCTCATAGAATATATTCCATTAATATTCCATTATCTTCTGGCTTTAGTTGTTTTGCTGAGAAGTCTCTTGTTTTATTTTGTATCTTTAAAGCTAATTTGTGGTTCCTTTCTCCCACTGTGCCACCCCTACTGCTTTTGAGACTCTCCTGCTACCCTTGGTTCCTTTGGGTTCTCTGCTTCCCAATATTTTCCTTTGCTTCTTTTTCATTTCTTTCCCTCCTTTTGTTGGATTTTGTTTTCTCACTTGGAAGGCCACGCACAAGCCTGCCCAAGGAAAACCCCTAAACTGACAAGCATGGGAATTATTTACCTCCTACCCCATAGGGGCTGATGCAGTAGGTTGCAAAATCCGCAGTGTAGGTTCAGGGAGAGAGTGGGAGAGAGAGAGAGAGATTGTGTAAGTACAGCTCAGCAAGAATTTCAGTTTCAGAATCTTTACATCAAGCCTGTGCTTGCTGAATAGCAGCGTTATATTCATCCGGGCCCACCTGCAGAAGAAACTAAAGAAATAAATAAAGCCTGGCATTTACTCCATCAAACATTTCTCAGACATGGGGAATTCTACACCTCCCAAGGCTGCCACAATCCTCGTCACTCTCTGTGCTTCCATGTTAGGAAAAAACTGGGGAGACTGGAGAAGCCACGTTCACTCAGACCATCCTGTAACTATTCTGTTCTAGTGAGGATCTCAAAACTGCTGCGGAATAGAACTGATCAGTGATCTTGACCTTCATCTTTGCACCCTGACCCAGTGTTCTCTGCCCTGGACTTATGCATTTTATTTCTTTTCTTCACCTCCAATAACTTGAAAGTGGGAAACTACGTTTCAATTTTTTTTTAATTTTTAAAACATATACATTAAACCATATGATTTTCTAACATACCCAAAGGTTATTCAACATTTTTATCATTCTCCTCAAGAACCACAAGAACCTTAGCATACTTTAATCATTGAACGCTCTTTCTCATCATGTAATGTTTTAAATTTTATATGTTTTAAATTTTTTCAAGTTAACTTTAAACAATAGTTTAATTTTATGACACTTTTAACAATTTCTGAATTCCCTGTTATTTCTTTTATCCCTGCTTTCCCTGGAGTTTCTCTTTTCTTCTTGCAGAGTACTTATTTTAATAGTTAATTTGTTGAGAGATTATAAGTGGGAAATCATCATAAATTTTTATGTCAGAAAATGTCTTTATTTGACTCTTACTCTCAGAAGTAATTTGTGGCATAAAATTCCAAGTTGCAAGTATTTTTCCTCCAAACTTTGCTCATGGATTCTGTTGTGGCTAAGGAGGAGTCAGCTGTCAGTCTGAGAGCCAATTGCTCTTAGGTACTCCATCTTTTCTTACAGAGAACTTTCAAGATTTATTCTTATTCTTGATCCTTCATAGTTTCACTGGGTGAGGATAATTCCTTCTGGCTTGTTGTTTAGAGTTCTTTTTTTTTTTTTTTTGGATGGCTTGCCCAGTATGGGGACCCAAACCCCCTGACCTTGGTGTTATAAGGCAGATGCTCTAACCAACTGAGCTAACCAGCCAGCCTACAGTGCACTTTGAATTATCTCTATTTTTATTCAATGTTCTAATAATTATATGCTCCTTATTCCCCTAGAAAAGGGATTCTGCAAACTTTTCCTGTAAAGGGCTAGACAGTAAATATTTTAGATTTTGTAGAACATTACATTCTCTGTCACATCTTCTTCTTTGCCTTTTTTTAAACAATTTTTTAAAAGTGAAAAAAATACTTGTAGCTCACAAGTTGTAAAAAAGTTTGCCAACCCTCATCCTAGAATTCTAGGCACTATTCCCAGTGTCTAGCACAACAGTTCCTAGTCTTCATCTCCCTCCCTGTCAACCCAGCTTTTTATTCAAGAGTTACACATACACAAACACACACACACACACACACACACACACACACACACACCCCACACACACCCCTCCACAATGCTACAAACCATGTCATGCTTAACAGGAATTAGTTCAATCACTTGAAACCCAGGGTATCTGCAGAAATATAATCCTGATACCTAGACTGTGATTCTGAAAGAGTCCTGCAAGGAGACATTTTACTTGATAGAAACAGTCTTGGCCTATTGCAATGTTTCTCATATACACACATGTCAGAAACAGAGTCCTACAATAAAGTACTTACTCTGTGCAATGTACTCTGATACTTTTCTTTTCTGCTCCACTCTATTTCATTATTTTTAAAATGCTGTCACCACTTACTAAATCGCTCTTATGACTGTCTTAGTCCTTTCAGCTTGCTCTAACAGAACACCATAGATTAGGCGGCTTATAATAAACAACAGAAATTTATTTCTCACAGTTTTGACAGCTGGAAGTCCAAGGTCAGGGTGCTGGCAAGACAGTGTCTGTTGAGAACCCGCTTCCTTGTTCATAGACAGCATCTTTCAGCTGTACCCTCACTTGGTGAGAATTGTGAGGGAGCTCTCTGGGGTCTCTCTTATAAGGCCACTAATCCTGCTCCTGACCTAATCACCTCCCAAAGGCCCTACCTGCAAATTTCATCATATTGGGGATTAGGTTTCAACATATGAATTTTGGGGAGACATAAACATTCAGTCTGTGTTAATAGCTCACTAATTGGTTGTGGTTTTCAATTTGAAAAACACTGGTCTATGATATTCTTTTTTAGAACATTAAGAGTTAAATAGAGTTTTGTGTGCTAAACTGGGTTTTACCAATCATTTACAGCACTGTTTCATTGGGAAAATGTATTCATATTGCTGTGAGTTGATTGAATTTTGCCCCCAAAGTCCGTATATTAGAAACTTAATTCCCACTGTAACTGTTGAGGGTGGGAAATTCTATTATGGTAGTTGAAAGGTGGGGTCTTGAAGAGGTGATTAGATTGTGGGATCACGCTGTAATGAATGGATTGATAATGGTGATCAGGGGCATGGTTTGGAGGGAAGTGAACGAGGAGGTTAGTCTCTCTGCTCTGCCATTTTTGCAATGTGATACGCTGCCATCACTGTCACCACCACCAAGACACTCTCCAACTGTGTTCCCTGGACTTTGAACTTCCCAGCCTCAGAAACTATAAGCAATAAATTTAATTTTCTTATAAATCATCCAGTTCAGGTATTTCTGCTATAAGCAACAACAGACTAACACACATGTATTCCAACAACTGGTTTAGAATCTGCTGTGGATTGATTGAATTGTGTACCCCAAAGTTCATATATTAGAAAACTTAGTCCCCATTGTGACAATGTAAAAAGGGTGGGAAATCCTATTATGGTAATTGAAAGACGGGGCTTTGAAGAGGTGATTAGATTCTGAGGCACATGCTGTGTAGTAAATGGATTAATAATGATGGTCAGGGGCATGGTTCTGAGGGCTTTAAAGGAGAGCACATGAGAGTGTCTCTCTCTGCTCTGCCATTTTCTGCCACGTAAGACCCCTGATTTGCTGTAAAGCCACCACCAGAGAAGACCCTCACTGGATGTGTTCCCTGTACTTTGGATTTCACAGCCTCAGAAACTGTAAGCAATAAATTTTCTTTATAAATTACCCAGTTTCAGGTATTTTGTTATAAGCAACAGAAACAGACTAATACAGAATCCAATTCGCCAAACTCAATCCATCTGTAAACTGGGGACTGCCAAGGTCTAAATCAGTAGCATTTTTATATTAGGAGTTTATTTAGACCAAAACAAGGAAAAGCTGACAACCAGCTTTCCTAAACTAATTCCAGTATACTTGTCTGCTTGGGAACAGAGCTCATTGGGAAGTAGTCAACCTTAGTATTTATGCAACTTCTTTTTCCTTTGCAAAAGGTTTTAATTTGAATTTCTGATGACACAACACAGAGGCAATTCATTTTTCCCATAACACATGAATTGGAAGCTACTTTAATGTGTTTGCTATGAAATATAATTCCACAATTGGTTTTCTAAAATCCACCATTTTCTGTTCCTAAAGTTCCAGCTGTGTCTTAGGCAAGACCTTTCCCATCTTTATTAGTCAGTTTTCTGTCACTTATAACAGGATACCTGAAACTGGGTAATTTTTAAAGAAACAAAATTTATTTCTTACAGTTTCAGAGGCTGAGAAGTCCAAGGTCCATGGGAGCATATCTGGTGAGGGCTTTCTTCTTGATGGGAACTTTCTGCAGAGTTCCAAGGTGACACAGAGTATCACATGGAGAGAATGGCAAGATCCACCAGTCCACACCCATGATAACCCATTAATCCATTAACCCATTAATGAATTAATCCATTTATGAAGGAAGGACCCTCACAATCTAATCACCTCCTAAAGCCCCACTTTTTAATACTGCCACATTGGAGTCAATCTTCCACATGAGCTTTAGAGAGAGCAAACATTTAACCCACATCACCATCCTCACTGGTCCTGATAGAAGAAAGAGTAAGGTAGCTTGGGAAATATTTGCCATGTACCTAAGCTTCCTCCAGCTACCTTCAGAAATTTTCAGAATATCATTAGGAGGGGCCAGCCCATTGCTCACTTGGGAAAGTGTGGTGCTGACAACACCAAGTTAAGGGTTAAGATCCCCTTACCAGTCATCTTTAAAAAAAAATGTGTGTGTGTGTGTGTGTGTGTGTGTGTGTGTATCATTAGGAATGACAGAGTCTGGCCTTATTTTTAGGGATTTTCAAATCTTTTTCATCTATTTATGACAGTGAATAATAGTCTAACCCAGTAAACTCTAAACCGTGTGCATATCCATCATTATCCTCAGACTTCTTTTAGAGACCTAGAAATTAATCATTTTATGGTATTGTTTCAGGAAATATTGGGATTTGGAAGTACATGAGTGTATCCTACCAATCTTCATCACTTTTTTTTTTTTTTTTTTTTTTTTTGTCTTTTTTGTGACCGGCACTCAGCCAGTGAGTGCACTGGCCATTCCTATATAGGATCCGAACCCGCGGCGGGAGCATCGCTGTACTCCCAGCGCCGCACTCTCCCGAGTGCACCATGGGCTCGGCCCTCTTCATCACTTTTTTTTTTTTTTTTTTTTTTTTTTAATTTTTATCTTATTTTATTTTATTTTTTTAAAGATGACCGGTTAGGGGGTCTTAACACTTGACTTGGTGTTGTCAGCACCACACTCAGCCAGTGAGCGAACCGGCCATCCGTATATGGGATCCGAACCTGGGGCCTTGGTGTTATCAGCACCGCACTCTCCCGAGTGAGCCACGGGCCGGCCCCTCTTCATCACTTTTTAAATGTACTCCACCATCACTTACTTTTTTCTACTCCTCCAAAATAAAAGATAAATAGCCCTCTAGGACAGAGAGGACGTAGATCTTCTGTTTGGGGTTGCAGCACTGAGAGGGGCAAAGCTTCTGTTCACTCATGAGCTGAGGGATACTCCAGGATCTCTAGCAAAATCTCAAGGAGATCATATGCCTAAATGTCCACTAATTATATTTTCTCCTGTGTCTTCTGTCCTGAAATCACTCCTGTGAGAGAGCAGTGAGAGGTCCCATACATGACATGAGTGGTATGGGGGAAGGATCTCAAGTGTCTACAATCCCCCTCCCATTCCATCATTAGACCTTTAGCCTTTTAGACTGTGACCACAGGCAAGTTTCTTAATCTGTCTAAGTAAGCCTCAGTTTCCTCATCTATAAAATTGAAATCACTGCATTCACTTGTGATGTATCTACATTCGATGCGGAACTAAGGATTCAACTAGCTGATATGTGGGAAGTACTTATTATAGTGTTAGACCTATGGTAAGCTGCTCAATAAATGATTGTTCTTTCCTTTTCTTTCTTTCTTTCTTTTTTTTTTTTTTTTGCCCTAGATGGAAGACTGAGCACTGGTGTTAGTTCACCCTCCCTTATTCTGCCCCTTTCTGCCACACCCCTCACTACAACTGAGATCCCAATCGAATGGTAGTAAATCTGTACCAGCAAAAATATAAAAAAGAGAAAAAAAATCCATACCAGCAAATGGATGGGAGAGGAATGCCCACTGGACTCTGCGGGGCGGGGTGGGGGGGAAGGTCAGCTCCAACAGACTCACGAGCCTCCAGGATCAGAAGGGGAGAGTTGGGCACCAACAAAGGGTGTACAAAGAGGAGAGCTGCCCAGGAAGAGTCTCTTCTGATTGGCAAGAGTCACAGCTTTGGACCTGTAAAAACAGACAATAATCCTAGCACACAGTGTAAAAAGAGATTATTGGTGTCCGAACTTTAAGAATTCACTCATGGAAGATTTCAATGTAATTATAGGACAAAATGTAACATTGTCAATCTTGACTTGAGGTTGTACAGTACATTAATTAAGAGTGGGGGCTTTGGCACTAGATGGCCTGGATTTAAATCTCAGCTTTGTCTCACTGAGATGACTCTAAAGACTGGAGGTCGGAGGCCTGTGCGTATTTGGAGGAAATGGATTCCAGGCAGTGGGAACAGAAGTGCGAGGAAGCTGAGGCAGGAGTAAGCCTGGCGTGTTTAAGGAGAAGGCCTGTTCCTCAACGGGAGACAGTGAGAAGATATGGGATCAGAGAGTGTGCAGTAAGAATCTAACCTTGCCCCAAAAGAGGTCTGACCTTTGCCCTAGGCTTCTGGGAGGTAACTCTAAAGACCCTGGAATATCATGCCTGATAGGAGTATCTTTGTTTGCCTAGGGTCTTGGGCCAAGCAGATAGTAACAATGTGGTTGGGGAGAGGGGGGCACTTTGGATCCTGCAGTATCAACTCAACCCCCTGAGGGGCTGGAAACAGATCAGCTATGTAGGCAGTCAACTGTGCCTATGTGGTAGAGCCCCAATAAAGACTCTGGACACCAAAGTTTGGGTGAGCATCCCTGGTGTGTGTATTGTCACACATCAGGAGGGTAATGCTGTCCCATCTCTATTAGGAGATGACAACTTGCTTTCAGATAGAGGAATCAAGGATGATGACAGGATTTGGGGCCTAATTAACTGTAGTGATGGAGTTGCCACTATCTAAGATGGAGTAGACTGAGAGATGATCTAGTTTGGGGTGATATCAGGATCTCAGGTTGGGATGTGTTACGTTATTTAAAGACATTTAAATAACGTAACCACCAGAAGAACTAAAAATGGGAACTGTTAAAAGTGGTAGACTCCAGGAAATTGGACTGGGGGGGTAGCAGAGCTACTATTGCACTTTATTATGAAATCTTCTGCATAACAAAGACAACAAAATCAATGTGCATATAATTCTACTTTTGATAAAAGGTCTCCAGGTGGAAAAAATGTATTTTCTGCAATGAAAGTTATCATGACATAATTTACACGATTTATAGGCCCCTGAAGTAATTCCCAACAGCAAATATGCCCCAAGTAGAATCTTAACTTTTGAGATTTTACGTATCCCTGAAAAAATTTTTCCATACTTCTGCTATGTTCTTGGGAAACAGATTATGCAAAGTAATTCACATACTTCTGCTGGTACAATTCCACAGTTGCCACATTTTCTGCCCTGAATGACAGACTACAGATTTCCAGAAACCACAGATTCGAATCCAAGTACAGCTGCCCCAGACACTCAAGCAGAAAAGGATAGAGATGCAAATTAAGAGCAAGAGAAGAAAGGATTGGAAGTCCCCTGGGCTCCCAATGCCCATAATAAAATCATCAGCAGGAAACTACTCCATCTGATAAACTGTGAGGCACTATCACCCAAACCCAGCAGAAAGCATGACATCACTACTGCTTCTGGAGGCTGCTCATCATACAAGTGTCATACTTTTATAGAAAATACAAAAAACAGGTGAGTTAATATGCTAACAATTAACCAGAAAATTCCTTTAGAATTTACTAGGAAGCAAACTAGATTTCCCTCTTTTGATTCAAATCTGAAGATCTAGTTGTCAAATAAGCAACAGAATGATAAATACAAAATCTAGAATTGTGGTTAGAAAAGATCAGCTAGAGATCTAGATAGAGATGGAGAAGGGAAAGAAGGTTGATGTAATGACATTGCCAATGTTCCAGTTCTTAAATTAGGTGGTAGGTTCACAGGAATGTACATTACTATTATGCTTTATAATTTTCATATATATTATATATTCTTTTATATTTATCAGGTATTACATAATAAAAATATTTTTAAGGAAAAAGTACAAAGGTGCCTGAGCAAGAGAAGCTATTACATTACCCTGCAATATCAGGGTAATTTCCTCAATAATATTGTTTTACAAGAGTACTTTCAAAAATGTTATGGAAAAATAAAAATGAAAGGTAATACAAACCTTTCCATGAATTTTTTGAACTACCCTCATCTCTTCCTTTTTTACTCATCTTCCAAGTCCTTCCACAAATATTTCAGTGTTTCAAAAAAGATAATATAAATAAATAAAGAAGTACGGTGCAGGCTATAGTGGGAAGAGCAAAGATTTATAATCAAACCAACTTAAACGATATCTGCAGCTTCTAAATCTCTCATCAAGTTTCAGCTGTCGATTTTTATTATTCTAGCCACTTCTTCCCCATTTCACTTGTTCGTATGTGTTGCCTTGATTGTGTCCACAGCTACTACTTTTCACAGAAAGGTCCTATCACCCTATAAACTCTAGTTTGGAGAGTGGTATATACTGTGGTCAGAACTGGCCTCACAGAAACAATCATTTCTTCCACAAGGAATACTACAGTGTCTTTCCGATAGGCAACTGCCCCCATTCCCATGCTGAATCCTAGATCCTGGAACCTCAGCACGGGCTGCCTCCTCGACTGCCACTTGCCCAGCTGGGAGGGACCTATGTGGAGGAGTGGGCTGGCTGACATCAAAGGCATGACTTGAAAGTTCAGAAGATTGTCAGTGAATGAAGTCACCTTTAGCTTATATACTGACTCACACTGAAAGGTTCTATTATGTAATACATAGTCTTTCAAACTCAGGTAGCCACAATTCTTGCTGTAGACTGACTGCAAAGATGGGACACCAACAGCTCCTCCCACCCCTGTGGGTAGCTGCCTCTCCTCTGTCACCAGCTGGGTTCTATCTCCTTCTCCTGAATCTGAGCTGGCCCCGACATTTGCACCCAATAGAATATGGCAGAAGTAAACTAGTGATGGCTCTGGGCCTACCCCAGAGGAGGCCTGGCGGCTTCAACTTTCACCCGCTTGGAACCCTGCCCTTCCATGTGCAGAGAGAGGCCTGTGTACCCTGGTGGGGAGAGAGAGGCCTGGTCAGGCTCCAGCTCTGCCAGCTCTCCCAGCTAGGGAGCCAGACATGTGAACATATCTATATTAGTTTCCTAGAGCTGCTGTAACAAAGTACCACAAACTAGATGGCTTAAAACATCACAAAATTATTCTCTCACAGTTCTGGAGGCTACAAGTCCAAAATCAACATGTGTCAGCAGGGTTGGTTCCTTCTGGAGGTTGTGAGGGAGAACCTGTTCCTTCCTCCTCCAGCTTCTGGTGGTTACCAGCAATCCTTGGCATTTCTTGGCTTATGCCTACATCGCTCCAATCTGTCTTCATTGTCGCATGGTGTGATCTCTGTGTGTGTGTGTTTCCTCTCCTCTTATAAGGACACCAGTCACATTGGATTAGGGCCCACCCTCATACAGCATGACCTCATCTTAACTAATTACATCTGCAAAGACCCTTTTTCCAAACAGCATCACATTTTGAGATTCTGGGTAAACATGAACTTTTGGGATACACTGTTCAATACGGTACAGAAGCCAGCTTGAACCCATCAAGACTCCAAACCCTGCAGCTGCATGAGAGTCTTTAGGAGAGATGGGAAGAAACCACCCACATCGCAAAATTGTAAGCAAATGAATGGTTGTGGTTTTAAGCCACTAAAATTTGAGATGGTTTCTTACTTAGTAGAAGTAACCAAAACAATCCTTTGAGAGTTGATTTGACCACTTATCAACTCGAATCACTAATAAAACGCTTATATATATAAAAGATTATTAGTGAAAGGATGAGAACACTAAGGTTTTTGCAAAAAGACATTGTAACTTTCATGAGATGTCTCA
This sequence comes from Cynocephalus volans, assembly GCF_027409185.1. Taxonomy (NCBI): domain Eukaryota; kingdom Metazoa; phylum Chordata; class Mammalia; order Dermoptera; family Cynocephalidae; genus Cynocephalus; species Cynocephalus volans. The sequence goes on from NC_084472.1 coordinate 56,530,106, forward strand.
CTTATCACTAAATTGTTTTTCTTCACCCTCATGGTTTCTGAGGGGTGATTTCCTGTTTAAAATAAGAAAAATAAGGCAGGGGTGAGAGAAGTGGGTTTTATGGCTCAAATTGGCTGTACAGGGCTGAGTAACACGGAAAGAATGTGAAATGCAGAGAGCTTTGTTCTTGTGAGGGACAGTGGATTTTATTATGTCTGATAGTCCCTGGAAAAGAAAAGGGAAGGGAAAGGATCAGGTTACGAGTGGCATCTTAGTCTGTAAAGATCACAAGGTGAACAAACCTAAGGTGTAAAAAAATTAAACTGTGATCCAGTCCTGACCAGGTGTTCAATAATTCTACCCTCATCTCTTTTAGACAGACAAGTTCAAGTCTCTATCTTCTGAAAGACTTGAAACCAACTGCATGAAGAAAGTGATATGTTGCCAATTTTCCATTACAGCTTCCAAAAATATGCAGGATGAGAAACAGTAAATATTAGTCCCTTGTGACCTTAGAAACAGTGTGGCCTGATACAAAACTGTGGAATGAGAAATATAAAATGAGGGGAAAATAGTCTCCAAAAAGTGAGGATGGACCACGACTATCATCCTACTAGAAAAATAATTCCAAATCTTCATATAGGGACAAGGACCCCATAGATTCAAATTTAAGTCAACAGATAGAGGTTCTTCCTACTTGTAACCATGAGCATTGGGTAAGTTCTTTGTGTCATTTGGGATTTCACATTCCTCATTTGAAATTGGGGGACAATACCCCACTTTCCTGAAAAGGTATTGTGAAGAGCAAATGGAATCATTAATATGCAAGCACTTTGAACAGTTCAAAAGTACATAGCAAGGTAAGGTTTCATTATTATTACTCAGCATATATTTAAGAATGTTTATTGGAAAAATTTCAAATACAGCTGATTAAAAGGAATTACTAAAGAAAGCTGTGGAACAGTAGTGATGAGAAAGCTAAGACCTCATTAACAAGATGTTGAGCTCTAGTACTTCTGATTTCCCATTTTCAGCCATGCCCAGTAATTCCAGGATTTTTTTTTTTTTTTGTCAGCCAAATTTATTAATGAGGGGTTGTGAACCAACTTTAGCAACACTAACATTAATAAATTCTGATAATCCTCTACCATCAGACCAGGCAGGACTTTCTTCTCCAAGATGCTTACCCTCATGCATTTACAACAATAATGATTACTGCAATAGGTAAACTTCCAGTTGAAGTCCTCCAGGAAAACCACCCTCCTTGAATCTCCACACCAGATTCAGCTGTCACCTCCTATTTACTGTCAAGTCAAACTCATACCATTGCCAAGGTGAAGCTGGTATTGGGAGCATATGTTTTCTCCTTAGGGTCTTGACTACCAGCCAGTTTGGCATCTTATAAGATGGTGGAAACAGAAAAGACTGAATTTATTGTTCTACGCTACCATGAAGTCTCTTGACATGTGGGTTTTTAAGCAAACCTAAGAGAAACTAAGTAGTAAGACCTGCTGACCATGTACAAGACAACTTACAAAAATTATTTTATGTCGTCCTTACAAATATCTTCTAATATGGATAATAATATTTTTCCCATTTATAGATAAGACAATTGAAGGTTGAAGATCTTCAATTATTTACCTAAGGCTACAGAGCTAAAAATAAAATAGAGAGACAGCATGAACCCAGGTGGCCTGACTCCAGAATTCATGCTCTTTCTATTACACAATATGTACCTTCCACAGAACCCTCATGTAAGAAATCTAGAATTGATGGTGAAGCTTACACATTCCTCCCAATTTTTTTTTTTGTTGGCAGCTACTTTACTATAGATAAGCATACAGGCTGTGGCATGTCCGTGTTCTTTTGGTGGTAATTTCATCATCCAGTTTTTACTTTTGGCTATGATAATATATATGGCTTCTTCTTTTTGTAATCAAATTTATACTATTAGTCCTTCTGTGGTCAATAATGATTTCTTCAGTGTGGTTACAATGAAAGTCTAAATCTTTTTTTTTTTTCTCTGCATTAATAAGAATGTTAATTTATAGATAAAATGCAGTCAATGTACATTAAATTGCAATATGGATAATGTAATAACCATAAACACTGGTAACAGACAACCCGTTTCATTGTCAGCAGAGGTAGAAAATGACATATTTTTCTTTTGGTTCTTTGGCATCTCTGTTCAGCTGAAAACTATTTTGGGGGGTTATAAAGTAAACATCACTTAGCATTTCTAAACAGGTGTATTCATAACAGCAGAAAGTCTAAATTCTGAAGTATGACACTCGAGATTCCCCACGAGCTAGCCCTCTCGTACTTTCTTTATCTTATCTCACTCATTTGTCCTTATTTGCTCAAAGCACTGGGCAAATGTATTAATCATCACAACCTGTGGGTCCCATGTTTTAATATTTTCTTATGATGTACTTTTCATGCAGAATGATGGTTTCCATCTAGGATTAATTCTTGTCAACATTCCAAAAATCCTAATAGAAATTAAACAGTTACCTGGAATAGTAACATCATTGGCTAACTAAAATATGAAGTTTCTTGGCTTTTGGCCAAAAAAGCCGACTCGGTATGAAATACTGATCACCTCATCTGTTTAGAAATTCTGATTAAGAGTAATACATGACTTTTGCTAGCAAATTGAGAAGTAAAGTAACTCTTGATAAATGCAAATTTATTTATAATGAGAAAATCTTTTAAAACAACAATGTGGGATAGTGGTGGGGGACAGGTAAGAACATAGCTCTGGGGTGGTAGAACATTTAGGAACCAATGGATCTACAGTGGTCTTTATTCTAGCCTCACTCTTTCTTATTGAACTTCTTCATGTTTTTGGCCTCTCATGTAACTTCTTCTTCCTCCATGAAATCTTCGTCTATATTATCAGGGAGAAGTAATTACTCCTTGCTTTTTGATCCTATGACATGGTACGTATGCTGTTCTCATAGCAATATACTTTCTTATTTTGTTGGCTTTAAGATGCCGTCAGTCATAATCTGTATTATTATTTCATATACGACAGAGAGAAAACACAATAACAACTAACCTGTAGCATACCATCTTCATTTTAAAATGTGAAAAAGTGCAAAAAATGTGTGTAACAGATCGATGAGACATAATATCATGAGTACTTTGCATTTTATTTCCCTTACTGTATCTTTCAGAGGGAGCCAGTGTGTCGTTTTTATTTGTTTCCACAGGACCTCATACCATGCCTTACATGCAGCATATATTCAATATGTGTGTTATATTGAATTGTTAGCTTAGAACTGTCCCCAAAACTCCCAAAATTAGGTGACATTAAGGTCTTTAATATGTTCCTCTCTTTTGCATATACTTATAGATAAGTCCCATCTATAAATTAAAAAATAAAGAAGAAAGTATGTGATACTAACAAACTCCCCATCTACAAATCAGAAGCAAACATTAAAAAAAAATATTTGTTAAATTTCTATGGTGCCTTTAAGATAACTTGGAGTGCTCTACAGAGAATTTTCTATTTGCAACTCTTAAACAATCTACCTGTCCTTTTGAAAAGTGGGCCAAGCAGAGAAGACCATTGTGGAGCACAGGGAGAAAAGGAAAAGTCAATTCAAAACTGAACTCTCTGTCTTTGTCCCTGGGAGGTACCACAGTCTTAGTGATCCAATGAATGTTTGATTGGCTAGATGGGTGAAGGGTTGGATGGATGATTTAGTCAACTATTGCTACAATAATATTACATAGCAAACAAAAGAAAACCTCAGTGCCACACAACAATTCACATTTATTTAGTTTACATGGTTTGGCCAGGGGCTCTGCTTATCTTGGCTGGACTTACCCACGTATATGCAGGTTAGCTGGATGTCAGCTGGTCTAGGCTGGGCTCAGCCGAGGCAATTAGCCTGGAGTCACTCTGCTCCATGTGCCTCTCATCCTCTTTCTTGGACCAGAGACCCAGTCTGGATATGTTCTTCTCATGGCAATTGGCAGAGCATACAAAAGCAAGCAGAAACATACCAGGCTTCTTAAGGCCTGGGCTCTGCTCAGAACTGTATGCTGTCACTTTTGCCACATTCTGTTGGCTGAAGCAAGCAACACATCCAAACTAAAGTCAAGAGGTAGGAAAATACACCCTTTCTCTTTAGAAAAGGACTTGCAAAGTCATATGGCAAAGGGCATAGTGACAGGAAGAGGTGAAGAATTGGCATCAATGATGCAATCCTACCAGATATGTACAAAATACATAACAGAAATATTGGTTTAGAGCTTAAAAAGTATATTTGCAAGCATTTTCTTATTTAGTTATCACAACTAGAAGAGAAGAGAAGAGCAGATATGATTATTCCTACTTAACTGAAGAAAAAAGGGAAACCAGGAGAATTTAAGAAACTTGTCCAAAATATACTCGTATGCTGTTAAGCGATTGAGACGGAATTCAAACCCAATACAATGGCTCTTTGTGGACAGGGTTTGTGTGTTTTTAGTAAAGGACTAGTCCAATTCAGAACAACTCCTGATATTGGATGTTATCTTTAGGAACAACCAACCACACCCAAAATTTCTGGGAAGCTGGCTCTGGCTGGTTTCTAGGCTACATACACAAGCACAAGTTGCTTCTTGTTGTCAGATAAACACATTAATTTGTAAAGAGATTGGGGCCGAGAGTGCAAAGAATGATGAACATTCAAATTGGTGGCAGCACTGAAATGAAAATAGCATCACACACTGATAAACTGCTTATGGATTTTTTGTCTTCCATTGATCTGGGAAAAAAACAAGCTTGAAGTGATAAACTGTAACATGTTGGAAGTAATTGGTTTAGTAAGGAAGATGGTGCTAATTTAGAAATATCAATACTACCCTCCTGTCGGACTAATATACAGACAGTACAAAATCAGAGCTCCCCAGTGATCCGATAGTTTATTGTTTCATTCACCACCATGTACATCTCGCAGACACGGCCCTCAGAGTAAGAGGGCTTTTGCATTTTTATCAAACACTGTTAGCTACCCCCTCACTGCCACTTATATAGAGAAGGTGAAAGCATGAAAGTCACTAATGAAATAAGGATTGGGGGTAGAACTAGAAGGTCTAATTGAAGTTGCCAATAATTACACCAGTAACTCTTACTCAACCTAGCCTTCAGTGGAAAGAAATCTTCCTTAGGGCCCGCCACACCCACCCAAGGTTAGGAAACATGTTATATGATCTCAGAGCATCCTACACCGTTCTTTTGTAGCATCCTTTCAATCACGGTTTATTATTTATTCATGTGACTGTCATTATATAGTGCACATGGTATCCCACCTAGACTATCAGCCTTGTGAGGGGAGCTCAATACATTTCTGGTTCATCTCTTGTAACTAGGACCTAGAGTAGTGCTGGCCACATAGTAGGCACTACTAAGAGTCAGATGAAAGATTAGTTTAAAGGAACCAATTTTTACCTCTTCCATCTCCCTACAGCATGGTGTCTGTGACCTAGTATGGAGGGGTGTGGAGGAAAGCACAGAGGTGACAAGCTCTAGATTATCTGCCTCATCCCCTTTCTGAGGGGTCTCATTGAGAGGAAGACATGCCCCATTCTACTCCTTTTCCTCATCCCCTGACACTTGCCATCATGCTCTGTACTCCAGATGCATCACCCTACCTTGCACTTCTCTTGGCTCCTAAACACACTGCATCCCTGCCTGCCTCCGGGCCGTCACACACATCGCCCCCACTGCCCTGAAAACCATGTTTGCACCCCTCCTCCCACTTAGAATACTTGTGTCCCGGCTGGAGGTCAAGCATCACCTCTGGGAATCCTTTCCTGACTCCCAATACTAGGCCAAGTGTCCCATCACAGTCTCTTTTAGCATCACCCACTACTCTCTTTGCTAGCACAGGCTACAGTTGTTATAATGACTATGTTCCTAGTGGACTGTAAGCTCCATGAAGGCAGGAACTATGACTGTTTTGCTTACCTTCTGCCATGGGTTGAATGTGTCCCCCAAAAGTTCATGAATTGGAAACATGAACCACATTGTAACAGTGTTAAGAGGATGGGATTTGAAAAATGGGGCATTTGAGAGGTGATTGGACCTTGAGGACTGTGACCTCGTGAATGAATTAATCCATTCATGGAGTAATGGGTTATCATGGGCATGGTTCTGATGACTTTATAAGGAAAGTGAGTGAGCAGGTTAGCTCTTTATCTCAGGCCATTCCCACCATTTGATACCCTTCGTTGCTGTAGCGTCACTGACAAGAAGAAGGCCCCGACCAGATGTGTTCCCTGGACCATGGACTTCTCAGCCTCCAAAACTGTAAGAAATAAATTTTATTTCTTTATAAATTAGCCAGTTTCATGTATTCTGTTATAAGCAACAGAAATGGACTAATAAACCAACTAATATCCATAATTCTTGCTCACCATTTAAAACCCTGAGCTTAGCACTGTGCTTGGCATTTGGTTGGAACCCAATAACTATCTATTGATCAATCAGTAAAGGAAACACACACATATCTCTTACATCTCTTCCTCTCTTCCCATAAGGATGAGTACCTATAGACAATAGATTTGGTTCTACAACTAACTTCCTGTTGATATAACAACACATTTGAATTCAACTGACCTAGATTTTAACCAAGAAGCAAGTCCCAATGAATTGTCCACAGTTTCTTTGCCTAATACATAGCAAGAATTTTCACTCACCACAGGCTACCCTTTAGGGTAGGTGATTTTTTAAAAAGACACAGAAATAAATACCTGTCTCTTTAGAGAGAGACTTTATTCTTACTATCAAACCAGCCATTAGTGAGCTTTCTCTTTATAATTCAGACATTTATCACAGTTTATCACTCATGTTTTAAAAACTCCTTCTACGCCCACCCTGCCACATATGGCCATAGCTTGTTTGCAAAGAATGCTGATCATGCTTTCAAACAGAACTGTTCCCATATGCTGGTGATTCATTTCCCCTTTCCTGCCTTTGCTTCATTTGTTTTAGAATTGGAGTTTAATTTTGAAACTGTTGCTGTGACAGGAAGTGACTGGGGAGAGGAAGAATTAGAAGAGAGAGACTGCAGAGCTGAAGGGGATGAATGACAGAGTATGTTGCTTATTAAACCCACAGACGGGATCAAAGACTGTTCGACTGGAAAAGCCCTCTAAAGGCATATCCAATTCCCACTTGATCCCTTCCTTCCAGTTTAAAGCAGGAGAATGGGGAAAGCACAAAAGCGGAAATAAGGCCTCCATTTCTGGAAAGCATCATAATCCCATTATTTACATGATAACTGAACCCAACATAAGGTTCAGTTGCTGACCAGAGTGACATTTCGAAAAGTGCAAGCATCCTGTGTCCAGAGAATATTAATGAAATCAGGGAATGTGTTGGGTGATATTTTCTGCTGCCGATAACAACTCAATGCATGACCTTTTAATGGAGTAAAGTGCTTGTAATATAAAACTAGCTTGGCTTTCTTGGATAATTTATTTATTCAACAAATATTATTCCACATGGGTTATGAGCCATAGCCCTTCCCAAGCATAGAATACAGTAGTGAAAAGAGCAGATAGATATCCCTGCCCTCATCTAGCTTACATTCTAATGGGAGAGGACAGGCAATTAAACAACTAAGCAAGAATATATACAGTATATCAGAATTTAATATGTACCACAGAGGAAGTAAAGAGGGTGGAGGACTATTGTTTTGCAAAGGGTGGTCAGAGAAGGTCTCATCTATCAGGTAAATTTAATCACATCTGCAAAGACAGCCCCGCCCCATTTTTTAAGTAGCTATATAAGGTAACATTTACAGACTCTAAGGATATGAATATCTTTTGGTGGATGATTTTCAGCTTACCACGGAAGGTATCAGACAATGGATATTTTTTGAAAGAATAACCAATGAGATTTTCTGATCAATTATTTTCCGGGTGGGAGAGAGAGAAGTCAGTGTGACCTAAGGTTTTTTTGGCCTTATCTTTCTTCCCTCAGAGGAAGAGTCTGGAAAAAAAGCAGGTTCGGGAAAGAAGATAAGGAGTTCACTTTTGAATATGTTAAGTTTGAATACCCTATTAAATATCCAGTGGTGATTTATGTAGGTAGTTAGACCTAAGTCTGGATTTCAGAGGAGAGGGCCAGACAGGGGTCATAAAGTTTTGAATCATCAGAATACGGGTAGAGTTCAAAGCCATGAGACAAAGTGAGATTATGAAAGTATGATGGTTTTGAACTGTGTTAACTTGGCTAAACTGGAATTATGTTTCCCAGAATCTCTTTCCTTGTATATTTCCAGATTAGCATTGACCAAAAAAGAAATTTGCATGAAGCAGCTGCCATTACTCTCTGAGGGGTGTCTGATTAGATACCAAGGGAGACAGAGGGATGCTGGTAGACTTCAGCTTGTCCTCACTCTGCCCCGTTCTGCATCCAGCTCCTCTTTCCAACCACTGGCCCTGCCAACCAAAAGTAGCCCCAGGCCCATCAGCCGACTCAACAGCAAAGACCTTCCATAGACTTCTCCATCTCTCCTTCACAGGTGGACGTGCCTGTGGAAGCTCTGACTTGCCCACCCATGCCCAGCTTCTTCCACAACTGTATAAGGTCTTATTCCCACAATAAATTCCATTCTGTAATATTCATAGTGGTTTTGCTTCCCTGATTAAACCCTGACTACCTATACCTAGGGAGTAAATCTAGATGGTGACAAATCCAAGAACAGAGACCTGGGGCTCTGCAAAGTTTGAAAATCTGAGAGAAAAGGAGGAACCAGTGAAAGAAACTAAGCAGGAGGGGGCAGTGAGCAGGATCCTTGCCCACTGTACCAGCTGACGCTCATACAATTTTTGCTTATACAATTTTTTTAAAGAAAAAGAATACAAAATTAAAAATAGAAATTGAATACAAAAGTGAATATGCATTTAGAATGGGAAAAGGAATCATATCAAATTGCAATTTTTTAAAAATTGACAAATACAGTAGATAACATAGTGTTTTATATTATTTTTCTGCCTGATACACCCCCACAATATTTTTATTCCTATATATTTTGGCTGCATACTTTTTTATCAAGTCTTCAAATTACAATTATTTTTTACTGCCTTTTTTATAGAGAAAATAGAAAAATAATCAGTCTCTTCCTTCTAGCTAGCATGATTGATCGCAGCTTTAAAATTATTTTTAGTTTGTATGCATAAAATCAACATCTCCACACACAGACTTCCTTGCTGTTTGTAGTTTTAGGAGATGTTTGAATTCACAAACACAGGAATCTGCTAAACTTTATTTCAAACAATACTTATTTTAAAAAAGATTTAAAGCAACTTGAATCAAAAATGAGCAAAAGATTTAAATAGACTTTTCTCCAAAGAAGATATACAAATGACCAATAAGCATATGAAAAGATAATCGACATCACTAATCATTAGGGAAATGCAAATCAAAACTGCAATGAGATACCACCTCATACCCATTAGGATGGCTACTATCAAAAAGAACAGTGTTGGAAAGGATGGGGAGAAATTGGAACCCTTGTGCTCTGTTGGTGGAAATGTAAAAAACAGTAAAAAACAGTATGGCAGTTCCTCAAAAAATTAAAAATAGAATTACCATGTGATCCAGCAATTCCACTTCTGAATATATACCCCAAAAAAACTGAAAACAGAGTCTCAAAGTGATATTTGTACACCTATGTTTATAGCACATTATTGATAATAGCTTAAATGTTGAAGCAACCTGAGTATCCATCAGTAGATGAGAAGATAAGCAAAATGTGGTATTATACAGTGGAATATTATTCAGCCTTAAAAAGGAAGGAAATTCTGATATATGCTACAACATGGATAATCCTTGAGGACATTGTGCTAAATGAAATAAGCCAGTCACAAAAAGACAAATAAAAGTGGTCTTCAAAAAGTTCATGGAAGATGCATATTATGAAAAATTATGCATGGATTGCAGAAAAATTTTTGCAACAAAATAAACTCATACTAATGTGTTATAACATGTCTAAACAGTACCTAGTTTGAGGCACTAAGAAGGATAAGGTATCAGTTTGAAAAGAGCCCCTATCAGAGCAATATAAATTTTGCTAAAATTGAAGCAAGAGCAAACATCAAATTTATGGTGAAGCTTGGGTGGAAGAATGGTGAAATCACTGATGTGTTACAAAAAGTGTATGGGGAAAAATGCCCCCAAAGAAATCAGCAGCTTATAAAAGGACAGCTCATTTTAAGAAGGGAAAAGATGGTGCTGAAGATGAAGCCTGCAGCAGCAGAAAATCCACATCAACTTCTGAGGAAAAATTAATCTCATTCATGCCCTAATTGAAGAGGACCAATGATTAACAGCAGAAACAATAGCCAACAGCATAGACATCTCAATTGGTTCAGCTTACACAATTCTAACTGAAAAATTACAATTGAGCAAACTTTCCACTTGATGGGTGCCAAAACTGTTGCACCCAGACCAGCTGCTGACCGGAGCAGAGCTTTTGATGGAAATTTTAAACAAGAGAGATCAAGATCCTGAAGCATTCTTTGAACAACTATAGCAGGAGATGAAACATGGTTTTAACCAGTACAATCCTGAAGACAAAGCACAATCAGAGCCATGGCTACCGAGAGGTGGAATGGTCTGCTCAAAGCAAAAGCAGACTGGTCAAGAGCAAAGGTCATGGCAACACCTTTGGGGGATACTGAAGGCATTTTGTTGGTTTAATTTCTGGAGGGCCGAAGAACCGTAACACCTGCTTATTGTGAGAGTGTTTGAGAAAGTTAGTCAAAGTTTTAGCAGAAAAACGCCTGGGAAAGCTTCACCACAGAGTCGTTCTCCATCATGACAATGCTCCTGCTCATTTCTCTTATCAAACAAGGGCAATTCTGTGAGAGTTTCAATGGGAAATCATGAGGCATCCACCTTACAGTCCTGATTTGGCTCCGTCTGACTTCTTTTTGTTTCCTAATATTAAAAAAATCTTTAAAGAGCACCCACTTTTCCTCAGTTAATAATGTAAAAAAGACTGCATTGACTTGGTTAAATTCCCAAGACTCTTGGTTCTTTAGGGATGGACTAAATGCCTGGTATCGTTGCTTACAAAAGTGTATTGAACTTAATGAAGCTTATGTGGAGACATGAAGTTTATATTTTTTATTTTTATCTTTTAATACCACTTTTCCACAAACTTTTTGAAGTCTTCTCATACTGTGTGACCCCACTTATATGAGATACTCAGAGTAGTGAAAATCATAGAAACCAAAAGTAGAATGGTGGTTGCTAGGGACTGGGGGCAGGGGGGAATGAGGAGTTATTGTTTAATGAGTATAGAGTTTCCATTTTACAAGGTGAAAAGAGTTATGGAGATGGATGATGGTGATGCTTGCACAACATTAAAAATGTATTTAATACCACTGAACTGTACACTTACAAATGGTTAAGATGGTAAATTTTATGTCATGTGTATTTCACCACAACTTTAAAAACTGGAAAAAAAATATGTATACTCATGTATAATTGTATTCCTTTGTATTCCTGAGAGAATTTCCATTTTGAAACAAAGAATTAAATTTTTCAAAAAGAGCTTATAATTCTATATCTGATGATAAAAAGAATTTTCCACAGACTGCTTTTGAAATCTTGTTTCTCTTTCATGCTCACTACTTCTGGTGCTGCATACACATTGACACAATGTTTCGATTTCTTGCCCAGTACTTTTGCCTCTTGACGCCAGTTAAGTCGGCACCCTAGGCAGGAGGAGTATTCCTCCAGGCCGTGCCTACTACAGAAGGACAGATATAACTCAACTATACACAGAAGAAACTACAAACCACATGAATATAGCCACTAAGCCCAAATTAAATGTATCTCCAATTCAACTTACCCTTAGCTTAATCTCCAAAATTCTTATAGGCATCCCAACATTACAAAACTACCTGACACAATGGGAAATTTTAAACTTTCTAATAAGAAAACTTTCAAACTACACAAAAGTAGACAAAATAGTATAGAGCTGTGGATTGACTGAATTGTGTCCCCCAAGGTTCTTGTATTGGAAGCTTAATTCCCACTGAACTGTTGAGGGTAAGAAATTCTATTATGGTAATTGAAAAGTGGGGCCTTGAAGAGGTGATTAGATTGTAGGACTGAGAAGTAGTGAATGAATTAATCATGGTGGTCAGGGGCATGGTTCTGAGCACTTTACAAGGAGAGTGAATGAGGAGGTTAGTCTCTCGCTGTCTCTGCTCTGCCATTTTCTGTCACGTGAGAATCCTGGGTCATTGTTGCCATCACCAAGATTCTCAACAGATGGGCTCCCTGGACTTTAGACTACCCAGACTCTGAAACTGTAAGCAATAAATTTTGTTTTCTTTATAAATCACCTAGTTCCAGGTATTTTGCTATAGCAACAGAATTAGACTAATACATATAATAAATTCACAAATCTAGCACCCAGTTTCAACAATTATCAGTTCATGGCCAATCTTGTTTCCACTGTATTCCATCTGCTTTCCTCCCTTCCCATATTGCTTTGAAACATATTCTATATATCACATCATTTCATCTATAAATATTTTACTATATATTTCTAAAATATAAGAATTTGACTTCCAGTCAAGATGGTGGAATAGACAGTACCCAGAATCACCCTCTCCCACAATCAACCAATTTACCATTAAAAAGCAATGACTGCCAAGCTGGGGCTGCTAGAGCTCAGGGGAAGAGGAGAAGAGACCTACAGAGTGCATGAAGACAGAAGAAGCCATGATGAGAGAAAGAAAGGACCACTCCAACTGTTTCGAGCCCTGACCATTTCAAGGCTGGCACCGGTGAGCATGTGTAGCAAGAGCTGGCAAAAGCCACTGCTGTTCCCTTTGTGTGAAGTTGCTTGGAGACTACAGGGGAGAAGAGGGCATTGGTGGCCCTCAGGCCAGCAAAACCACTAACAGGGTTCCTGTGGACCCACATAGGAGGGAGGGGCCAGAGACAACTGAAAAAAGTTGCCACTCAGAGGCCAATGAGTCATCGCAAGGGACTGGAGCATGGCCCATCCCATAGGAAGTGTTTGGAATGTGGGGGTGGGGGAGACAGGCCCACTGGGAGAACACTGGGGCACAGCAAAGACAGCTGATCTGCCCTCCAATCAGCACAGGATCACTCAGTGGAGACTGGTCAGGAATATAGAAATGCAGCGGGTGCAGTTTGCTGCAAAGACTCAGGCCCAGACCAGAGTTTCCACACAACCCAGGAGTACTGGACCTCACAAGTTTGACAATTAAAACCTGGACTGCACAAAAAGCCTTCACCAGGGAATCAGCAGCAAAGCAGCAATTTAGCATAACCACAGGGCTCAAACACTGGCTTCCACAGGAAGTTCCCTCATTTTAGAAGTAAGCAAAGGACAACAAATTAGTTCCAGTGCAGAGTTTAAGTGGTAAGAAGAGCAAATAATCCAACACAGAACTGAAAGAAAACACAAAAAACCCACAGGTCAAAGACAAAGCTCTGATATTAACCAGTAAAGGTCTAACACCACCAAAGAACACCTATAAAACCTAGAAGGACTGGAAGCCCTAGAGGCCCCCAAGCTAGGGGGAAAGAGGGCATGGGTACCAAGGTCCTCAGCCACACCCCTCCAATATCAGCATCCAGCCCAGCAATGACCACCAGACTGCTGCCAGGATGGCCCTGGGACCCTGAGCTGGAGCAGTACGGGGCTGAGAGCTTCAGCCACACTCCCCCAATGTCTGCATCCAGCCCAGCGATGACGACTGAGCTCCCACCAGAAGCCCCCTGAGCTCCCCTGCCAGAATGAGAAGGGTGCCACAGGTTCAACCATGCCCCACCCTCCCTCTTTCCTCCTCTTCCCACCCTCTCTCCCTCTGCTTTCCCCTCCCCTCCTCTCCGAACTGCTCTGCAACAACATCTTAGAATAGTTTTTTAAATAATAATAATAAATAAATACATTTTTAAAAAAATTAATGATAAAATAAAATATAAGGATTCTTTAAAAAATAACATGCCATAATCATACTTCAAAAACAATCATAATAATTTTTTAGTATCAGAGATTCAGGGTTCAAATTTTCAATTGTCTTATGAGATGCTACACATTTATTCTTATAGTTAGTTTGAATTAGAATTGAAATCAATTTGTGACTAACTGATATGTCTCAATTGTCTTTTAGTCTATGGAGTTTTTATCTCTTTCTTTTTCTTTATAATTTATTCATTTAATGAATCAGGTTATTTGCTCTATAGAGTTTCCACAGTGTGCATTTTTCTAATTACATCCCTGTTGTGTCATGTGTTTATCATGTTCTTCTGTCCTGTGAATTGGTAGTTGGATTTAAAAGCTTGATAAGATTGAGTTTTTACATTTTGGGCAAGAATACTTCATTGGTGGTGTTAGAGGCACTTGCTGTCTGTTCGATTCTCTTTTTTTGATTTTAGCAGTTGTCAGTGATCAATGTTGCCTTAGGTTGGAGTCCCCACAGTAGACCCAGAGACAATGATTACTGTGAAGATGACTATTTAGCACCTTGGGGGACCAGTAAGGTTATGCAGGAAGCAGAACAGGAGGGGAGGAAACCAAACAAGAAGGTAGTTTCTTCCTGATCTCAAAGAGAAACTCAGCAGAGTAGGTAACACTTCAGAGTTGCACTGACTCGAGGCCAGGGATGTAGGTTTGCATACACCTGTACCTTTCAGTGATTGGTCAAGAGTTTCTAGCAGAGATGGGCACTACCCAGGCACTTCCAGCTCTGGAGGTATGTTTGGTAAATGTCTGGAGGAGACACACAAAATAGTAATAAGAGATCAGAGGGGATCAGACTAGAGAGCAACATTGTCTGCTGTATTAGGCGAAGTTTGATGGAGGGGAAGTGGAATGGAAGGAAACAGCAATTACGTTAAAATACCTTGCTTTGCAAATATTTGAAAATGATATGAGCATGTGAACACATTGCTATGACCCCTCCCAGAGTCTTAGAAGTGGCCCTGACACTTAATCTTTAGTTCCAACGTAAATCCATCTCTGTCATGAGGAAGATAGAAAACAAGGAGAATGTGGTATCCTGGAAGATAAGAAGAAAATGTGTTTGAAAAAGACAGTGATGATCCTTGTCGAGTTTTATTGATGGGTCAAGAAGATGAAGACCTTTAGGGTTAGCCATTTGGAGATCCTTAGAAACCTTGACAAAAGCAGAAAACGTGCCGTGTTAAGAAAAGCCTAATCAGAGTGACTTCATATAGAAATTATTGGAGAGAAATTGGAGAGAAGTGTAGCATCCTTTTTCATGGAGTTTTGCTGAAACAGATAGCAGAATAATGGGGTGATTGCTGGACCAGTGCATGGAGTTAAAGGTTTGTTTGTTTTAAGATGGGGAAAGTAACATATTTGTATGCTGCAGGGAATGCTCCTATAGGAAGGGATATAGAGGGAGAACTGCTAGATAGATATTCCTGACGAAGTGGGAGCAGACAGGACTTATTATACACGTGGAGAGGTTGACCTTAGATAGGAACATAGATGTTTCATCCCCCATGACAGGTGGGAGGCCATGTACAAGTGAGTAGGTAGATAGATTTGGGGGTGGGAGCAGATGGAAGTTGAATAATGTCTTCAACTGAGGGTGAAGAAGAGAAGGCGGTGTGGGACATTCGATAAAAGAGAAGAAGCTATAAAACAGCTGTCTAAGAAAGCTGGATAGTGAATTGGCTAAGGAAGTGTAGCAGGATTTCCAGGCAGCTTTAGGGGCCCCCTTGAGGTTGTCAGTTATGAATTTGGAGTGGGACCAGTCAGCATGGTTGCATGTTGTGCCTCAGCCATGCTCAGCTGCGGGTTGTAGGTGTAAACTAGGTGGAGAGGTGGTTAACCAGAGTTGAGTTTTTTTCTAGGCAACTATGTTGAAGACAGACTCAAAGGAGTTAAGAGTGTTTATAATTATGGATCATGCGATCCAAGCTGGATGATGAGGAATGTGAGGACACAAAGTGAGTAAAGGACAAAAAAAGGCAGAAAGACCGAAAGAGCTGGTAAATCGCAGGATTAGCAGGCTTCCAGAGAGAGTGTGCCGGAAGGTGGTTGGTGAGTAATTCACTTCTACTGGAGATTGTGGAGACAGCATAGTTAACAGTGATGACAAAGTCTGAGGTTTGACCACGAGGGTGAGTGGCTGAAAGAGGGTAGGGAACAAATCTCTAGAGAAGAGACCGAAAGGGCACAGTATCGGAAGGATCATCTATATGGCTATAGTAATCACTGAATCATAAATTCAATATCCTGTGGCCAATTACTGAGAAAGCTCATTCCTCTAGCAGCCTTCTCCATCAAAAGACCATCGTTTCTCAGTACTTTCAGCCAAAGCAGGTCTTCTGGGATGTCTCGTGAACAGAGTTTGCTCAATCAATTTAAATATGACAACGTGGCAGGACAGAAAAGCCCAGCAGCAGTCAATTTGCGTCCTTTATGTGTTCCCTTTTGGAAATGAATGTCCAATTCTGAAGGAAGGAAAATATCTTGGCACTCCAAATCAAGCCATATATACCTTAGTTTTGTCATTTATCTCCTTAAATATTTCTATCTATAATATTGATAAAAATTCACTTTTTTTGTGGAATAAATTCATCCATTTAGTGCTGAACTTTTCTCTACAGAAAGCCAAAACTCTTGTAGTCACCCACCAGCATTTGTGCCCATAGACTGGATCTCCTCTCCTGTGACTACAGATGAACACTGTGTGTTCCTAAGATGGAAAGCGGTAAGAACAAAGCCATTTATGCCAATATAAGAGCTACCAAGGGCCCCCGTGCTATTCGCCTTCTAACAGACAAAGCTCCAGTTCACTTAAACTCACCTGTCTCTCACCAAGTTCTGGCTTTTGCAAATACTGACAGTTTTCCCTTTACATTTCTCAACTCTGTCCTACTCCTCTCCCTGTCCTTTTTCAAAGCCAGAGTTGTCCCAAAGAAATACAAAATGTGGTTAAAACAAATATCCAGATAGACTCTTAAGAAGAACAAACCAAGTTCCAAAACAACCAGAGCCTAGAGAGGGAGGAGTGAGGGAGAAAAGGAAGAAAGGTGAGTTTTGTTTTGGACAGTGGAAGGAGCAGGCATTAAGGATGGGAAGACTCTGAGCTGGTGGACGGATGGATATGACCTCTGTTGGGAAAAATAGGAAAATGTCAGGGCCCCTTGGATGTTCAGAACCTTGCCGAGCATTTGCTGTAAATATCCTCAGGTGTTCCTTGTTACTGCTTAATGTAAGCTGTGTATGGGCACCCAGGTGTCCAGGGTAGTGGACTTAAGTATAAAAGATTAACAGCTCGGTCCACGGTGCTTCTCAGAACTCTCGGAGAAGCCACGAGTATAGTTGCTCCTAGATCTGAATAAAACCCATTCATTTTTCTATACCTACGGCTCCCAGAACCTTTTTTTCCCTATTACCTAGCTCACAGACCTGCGTGTCGAGGGTTTGTAACCCAATCTGTGCAACAGAGTCAAGGGGTCTGTAAGCCCTAGCTTTACAATTGGCATAGTCGGCAGGATATTTGAGCAGGTACAGGAGCCAAAAGCCCCTTGGAGAAGGAGAAAATGTGGCTACTCCTGAATATGTTGTGCCCTCTGGCCACTTTCCTGTTGACTGGGATCTGGTTGCTGCTTATTATACTACAAGTCAGCATAGACCAGGCACTCCATGAAGCACTGTGGCCTCAGAGAGCACTTTGGGAGGGGAGGAAACGCGGCTATCCTTGAGTATGTGGTATCTAGTGGCCACTTTTCTGCTGACAAGAGCCTGGCTACTGCTCACTATGATAAAAACTGATCAAGATTTAAAGGAGAAAGCAGAGTTGTTGGAAGCACGGATAATCTGTCTGGAGGATGACGTGCTGTGACCGGGTGCCCCTGCCTCTCACACCTGGAAGAGCGACAAACCCAATGGTGAGTTGGAGGAGACGTTGCATCTCCAGGCACGACCTGTTGTGCACCAGAAACTGAAACATGAGCAGCCTATAGGACCGGGTGCACAACCAGTGAGCAATCCACAGGTGACTGAATTCACTACCTATGTCCCATATACCCAGGTTGAATTAGTTGATTTAGGGAGACAGTTCTGGCAGAAACAGGGGGAGCCCCTGGCTGCTTGGCTGCTGTGGTTATGGGACCTAGGGGTGGAGAGTGTGATGTGCTCTGGTGAGGAGATGGAAAAATTGGCCTCCATCACCGTGCACCCATCCCTGAGGCAGCAGCTGTAGAATAGCCACAGATATGCACAAGGGCCAAGTAATCACTCCTTAATGGAATGGGTGAATGCAGCTGCCCAAACTGTGTGGGAAATGCTGGAGAGAACTGCTGTGAGTAAATGGCAAACAGATACTGACTTGGTTCAAATAATTCAGGAGCTGGGGATGAGGCAGTCCATGTTTAATGTGAACACCCGTGGCCCAGACGATGAAAGTTTTACAAGCAGCAGGAGAGACATAGTGCTGCCAAATGCCCCGTCAACATCCTGTGGGTCACTGATGGCCATACTGGCCCCATTCATTGGTCATCCTGTACATGAAGTAATGACCATGATAGCCAGCTTGGGTGAAATAGAGGAGAAAAGACAAGCAAAAGAGGTCTGGAAGGTGGCTAAGACCCAACCCCTACGAAATGATCAGGATCTTATCCCGAGGGGCCAAGCAAGACTAGCCATAAGCAGCTGTGGCTTGACTTGCTTGCAGCAGGAGTTGATAGTAAGAAAATTGACCGGCAGCCAAATGCAGTCCTGTTTGCCTTGTGGCAACAATTACGCCATGAACAGCGTTTTACCAGACATCCGGAAACAGGTGGAAGGGTATGCTCAGTGGATTTAAAAGATTTTTTGGTTGCTCCCCAGGAGGCAGATGAAATATTCCAGTTCGATTAGGGAGCAGCCCAAGGTACTCATCTTTTGAAGGCAGGCGAGGACCAGAGGCCTCATGTTGAATTGGCAATACACTGGTCAAGGACTAATGTGCAGCGTGTTTTGGCATTGGGGGATACAAGCACAGAATGTAGCCTGATATATGGCAATCCAGATGAGTTTCCAGGGGCCACAGTTCATATAGATGGATATGGAGGACATACTATTGACGTCAAAGCTGTGTCACTGCTGTTAAGCATAAGACGATTGCCCCCTCATGTGTATACTGTATATGTATATCTATATGTAGCTGAGTACATCTTGGGTATGGATACTTTATGGCTTGCACCTGCAAACAACAGTAGGAGAGTTTCAGCTACGAATACAAACAATAAAGCCTGTGTTATGGGAATATGCTAAACATGACCCATGGGTGTCACCCAAGCCAAGACATGTGGTTAATGTAAAGCAGTATCACCTACTGGGAGGACATGCAGAGTAGGTGCCATTATATTGGAGTTAGAAACAGTTGGCATTATTCGTCCAGTTCATAGCCCATTTAATGCTCTGGTATGGCCAGTGAAAAAACCTGATAGTACCTGGAGACTGACTGTAGACTATCAAGAACTAAACAAAGTAGTGCCTCCTTTGCATGCAGCCATGCCTTTGGTTCACAAGTTGATAGATCAGCTGATGACTCAGCTGGGAACTTATCATTATGTGCTGGACCTTGCAAATGCTTTCTTCTCTATTCCAATCTCAGCCAATAGCTAAGATCAGTTTGCCTTCACCTGGGAAGGGAGGCAGCGGACCTTTCCAGTATTGCTCCAAGGTTATTTGCATAGCCCAACCATTTGTCATGGTTTAGTGGCTGGGGACCTAGCCAAGTGGACAATGCCCAGCATGGTTACGATGTTTCACTACATTGATGATGTGTTGTTACCTCTGATTCTCTTACAGATTTAACCCAGGCAGCTCCAACACTGCTAAGCCATTTGGAACAATGTGGGTGGGCTGTGAACACAGCCAAAGTACAATGAACTGGGCTATCAGTCAAATTCTTAGGAGTGGTCTGGTCGGGTAAGATGAGGGTCATCCCAGAAGCTATTGTAGACAAGATACAGGCATACCCTTGACCCACAACTGTAGCTCAGCTACAGACATATTTGGGACTTCTGGGTTATTGGAGAACTTTATACACCATATGGTTCACATGGCACACCCATTGTATGCATTAACAAAGAAAAGAGCCCCTGGGATTGGACTGAGGAAGTAGAACAGGCCTACCAGGCTACAAAAAGGGAAATACAGCAAGTACAGGCTTTACAAGTGGCTGATCCCACTAAGCCTTTTGAATTAGATGTAAATATCACCCAAGAGGGGTTAGGATGGGGTTTGTGGCAGAAACAAGACTGATTCTGCACACCTGTAGGATTCTGGTCTCAGCTATGGAAGGGTGCTAAAGTACGCTATTCTCTAATAAAAAAAAAAACAGCTAGCAACTGTAATATTCTGCATTGATGGCCACTGAAGCTATCACAGGAACTGCCAAAGTCCTAGTAAGACCAACATACCCCATAACAGGTTGGCTGCACACGTGGGCAACCAACCCTAAAACAGGTGTAGCTCAGACTCCCACTCTGTCTACGTGGGGAGCATATATAGAACAAAGAAGCACTGTGTCAACGAGTCCTCTGTCCAAAGAGTTGCAAGCTGTGCTAGGCCCAGTAGAGGCTGTGGAGGAAACTTTGGCACAACCCTCACCCATGGAGGTGGAGGCTACACCTTTCCATAAGGGACAGGAGCCTATCACAGAACAAGTTTGTGTACAGATGGCTCAAGCATGGGACCCTCAGCATAATGGACAGCTGTTGCTGTTCAGCCCTTAACAGATACTATGTGGTATGAAAATGGCACAGGGCAAAGCAGTCAAGGGGCAGAATTGAAAGCTGTTTGGATGGTAATAAAAAATGAGCCTGGGCCATTAACCATCTGTACTGACAGCTGGGCTGTGTACAAAGGTTTAACCCTTTGGATTTGTACTTGGAAATATCAACGGTGGATGGTAGCCACTGACCCCTGTGGGGACAAGCCATGTGGCAAGAACTTTGGGAATTTGGGCATGAGAAAGAAGTAACCCTTCCTCATGTCACAGGACATTTCCCCCTAGCCAGTCCAGGAAATGATGAAGCTGATGCCTTGGCTAAGGTAAGATGGCTGGAGAGAGCCCCAGCTACTGATGTAGCCCAATGGTTACATCGACAAATGCAGCAAGCTGGCAGCAAAACCATGTGGATGGCGGTTCAAAGATGGGCCTTGCCTATAAAATGGGAAGATGTAGTAAATGCCTGTCATGCTTGTCCAGTATGTGCTCAAGAGAGTCCACACCCCTGGCGCATACCACATATAGACAGGCAAATAACTCGAGGAAGGGTGCCCCTGACTCGATGGCAAGTGGACTTTGTCGGACCACTGCAAAGGTCAGAGAATTTCAGATATATCTTCACTGCTGTTGATACAGCTACTGGTCTTCTGTTTGTATGGCCTTGTAAGGCCCCAGACCAGGTAAACACTGTGAAGGCATTGAATAGCCTTACGGCCATGTATGGCTGGCCTATAGTCATAGAGAGTGACAATGGAATCCACTTTACTGGACATGAGGTTCAGAAGTGGGCTTCCCAGTTGTCTCTTCAGTGGAAGTTACATGTGCCATATCATCCTCAGGCAGCAGGGATGATTGAGTGATACAATGGTCTTTTAAAAATGGAGCTAAGGCTATCTGCCCAACAACCCCCATCCCTGAAGGGGTGGACACGGCGGTTATGGCCGACAGTCAGGATTCTAAATGAGAGACCCCGCAAGGGCGGGCCCTCTCCAGTGGAAGCTCTGTTGCACAGGGCTGCAGCACATATACAGCTGCAAGTCACTACTAGAGATGAGCTTTTGAAGCCAGGATATGGCAAGAATGGAAATATTCTCTAACCAGCCCCAACCTATTTACAACAGGGACAGACAGTACAGTGGGAATGGCCTTGGAGTATAGAAGCCCCCCATATATGCTGGGTAGGCCTAACAGGGCCTTGGGGGAAAGGATTAGAAGACTTGCAAATTTCACCTTGGGTGACAAGTACTTGGCCTCCTCGAGTAAAGGTAACATGGCCTGGAATAGATAAGCGCTCTATTCCAAAGGGCACATTTGTATTATCATTATGGCCAATTATGAGTTCCCTATACTGTTACATATAGAACCTACAGTTCCAACAGTACTAGCAGATAATGTATGGTATCAAAACCAGGTAAGATACCTATTCCTGCAACCATCCTTTCCCAGGATGGCAAATAGCATGTATCTTACCAGAGGGGCGAGAACTCCCCCTATTGGTAACAATAACCCTTCTGTCCTTTTGCCCATAGTGTTTTGGCTGCAGGCACCAGAGTCAACTGGATACAGACATACATTTGTGCAACCAATGTGTTGGCTTATTGAATATACTTATTGAATATACACTGAACTTCATACCAACGATGACTACTAACTGGACATGTGCGGCTAATAATTGAAAGAACAAAACTACAGGACAAGCCTTAAGGCATATTGGATAGACAATAGGTTGTATGAATGTAAGAGTCAATAATCCTTGCTAAGGGAACATCGCAGAACATTCTGAACACGTAGATTGTATGGCGAGGGACCCTGAAGGGGTGGATTGTTGGGAAAAGTAGGAAAATGTCAGGGCCCCTCAGATATTCAGAATCTTGCCAAGCATTTGCTACAAATATCCTCAGGTGTTCCTTGTTACTACTTAATGTAAGCTGTGTATGGGCACCCAGGTGTCCAGGGTTGTGGACTTAAGTATAAAAGACTAACAGCGGGCTTTTCAAGATGGCGGCGGCTGCGGCGGCTGGCGCGGAGTAGCTGAGGTGGAAAAGGTGGCCACTGGGCCTAAGGCAGCTGGGAATCTTGTGGACATTCCTCTCGCCATCTCTTAAGGGAGGACTGCTGCTGCTGACCGGTCATGGGGGGTGACCGCCACTTTGCCCCCGGCAGGAGAGGCTGCCTCATTTACAGACAACAGCTTTGAAGTGTGGAGCAGGAAAAGAACTGTTTCTTAGCTGCAAAAGCGAGTCTCGAAACAGGGAACACGGCGCCAGGGCTGCTGTGGATGCAGCCAGGATCCCAGAGGCCGGGGCCGCGCTGAAGGCGGCCAGCTGCCCTATTCAGGATTCGAGGTTTCAGGCCGGCATTAAAGAAGATTCCTGGGAGCGCCCGAGCCGCGCCGCGACTGAACAGCCCGAGGTGGCAGCGGCCGAGAACTGGGAAAGGCGGCAAACCAGAGACAGAGAGCGAGCACCCGACCTGGCACAGCACTGTGAGTGATCCCTGGCACAGCTCTGTTCGGGGGGTGGATGCCCACGCGGCCCCCGCCTGCACCACCAGCCCACTCACCGCCGGTGCTGCCTCCATTTTCCCAGGTGCGGGCAGCTCCGCCCTGCTCGGCCATCACTGAGCCCTCCCACTTGCTTGGCCTGGGGCGGGGGCCTCCGCTCCCACTCCCTCCGCGGTTCTCTGGCGGGGCTGGTGGAGGGGGTGTCCCGGGCCAGTGTCAGGACGGCAAGGAAGTACGGGCGGGCCGACTGTCACTCCACCATACCCTGGACTCCGGCCCCAGGTAAACTCCCTGTTACTGGGAGGCAGATACCATCTCTGCGGCCACCAGTTTGGAAAAAAGCCTAACGAATGTCTGGTTGGGAATAGTGTGGTAGGAGAGTTCCCAGGCCCGCTTGAACCTGCCGGAGACCAGGCTGCAGGTGGGCACTAGACTCGGTTTATACTGGGGGGATACAAAGGTGAACAAGACCCGAGAAAGATCTACATAGTGCTACAAAGGCACCCAGAGAGACCAGTCGTCTGTGCCCAGCAGAAACCTGGTAGACTTCCTGGGCGATGTGGTGCCGAGCAGGGTCTTGAAGGCCCAGCTGACAGACGAGGGGTGCAGAAGACACGCCCCAGCCCAGCACAGTGCGCACAGAGTGGAGAGACGTGGGGCCAGGGAGGGGGCAACTCGACAGAAACCACACACCCGGTGGGGTCGCCACTGCATGATCTAACAGCCTGGGCGAGAGCACACGGAACAGGGAGAAGTCCTGCACAGGAAGTGAAAGCTCAACAGAGATCACACACCCTGTGGTACGTGATCCACCAGCCCAGCAGAGTCCAAGCTGACCAGAAAGGTGGCTCCCCGGAGAAGCCCAAGACCCGAGACAACCACACACACAAGGCACTAGAGGCCAACTGAGCAGTCACGGAGGGAGCCATACGAAATTGGCAACCACAGCAACATCCTAGTGAGTCATTAGTCTCAAACCGGTGAACTGTGAAACCCCCGGCCACAGTGAATAAACACCAAAAAAAAGATACCAGAAATACAAAACATCAAGAAAGTACACCACCAAAAGTTAATAAATCTCAAACTCTAGATCCTATAGAACAAGAAGCCCTTGAAATGACTGACAAGGAATTTCGAGTGATAATTCTAAGGAAACTGAATGAGATACAAGAAAACTCAGCTAGATATCATGATGAAATGAGGAAAAGTATACAGGATCTGAAAGAGGAAATGTACAAGGAAATCAATGTCCTGAAAAAAGATGTAGCAGAACTTGCTGAACTGAAGAAGTTATTCAACGAAATAAAAAACACAACGGAGAGTTCAACCAGCAGGCTTGTCGAAGTTGAAGAGAGAACCTCTGAACTTGAAGATGGGCTGTTTGAAATAACACAAGCAGACAAAAAGAAAGAAAAAAGAATCAAGGACATTGAAGAAAATCTGAGAGAGATATCAGACAACCATAAGCGATCAAATATCCGAGTCATGGGTATTCCAGAAGAGGAAAATGGAGATTCCATTGAAAACATATTCAACAAAATAGTGGCAGAAAACTTCCCAGGTATAGGAAAAATCACAGATCTTCAGATCCAGGAAGCTCAACGATCTCCAAATGTATTCAACCCAAAAAGACCTTCTCCAAGACATGTCATAGTCAAATTGGCAAAACTCAGAGACAAAGAGAGAATCTTAAAAGCTGCAAGAGAAAAGCGTCAAATCACCTATAAGGGAGCCCCAATCAGGTTAACATCAGACCTTTCATCACAAACCCTAAAAGCTAGAAAGGAATGGGATGATATTTTCAAAATACTAAAAGACAAAGATTGCCAGCCAAGAATACTCTACCCTGCAAGGCTATCCTTCCGAAATGAAGGGCAAATAGTATATTTCTCAAACAAAAACTGCGGGAGTTCACTACCACAAGACCACCCTTACAAGAAATCCTCAAGGGAGTACTGGGTTTGGTTCCTGAAAAATAACTGTCTCTGCCATAAAAACCCAAGAAAAATCTAAACCCGCTAGTATAATAAAAATGGCATTCATGAAGAGAAAACAAGCTAACAAAAACACTATCTACAACCTAAGGAACCAACAAACACAGAAAACAAACAGTAAATCAGAAAGCAAGGAACAAAAGACACCTAAGACAACCAAACAACCAATAAAATGCTAGGAATAAATCAACACCTTTCAATAACAACTCTTAATGTAAAAGGCTTAAATTCCCCAATTAAAAGACACAGACTGGCCGACTGGATCAAAAAGCAGGACCCAACTATATGCTGCCTACAAGAGACCCACCTCACCCATAAAGATTCACGTAGACTAAGAGTGAAAGGATGGAAAAAGATTTACCAAGCAAACAGAAAAGAAAAACGAGCTGGAGTAGCTATTCTTATATCTGACAAAATAGACTTTAAACTAAAAACCATAAAAAGAGACAATGAGGGACACTACTTAATGATAAAAGGACTGATCCATCAAGAAGACATAACAATCATAAATATGTATGCACCCAATGTTGGAGCAGCCAGATTTATAAAACAAACTCTATTAGACCTAAAGAAGGAAATAGACACTAATACCATAATAGCAGGGGACCTGAACACCCCACTGTCAATATTAGACAGATCATCTAGGCAAAGAATCAGTAGAGAAACACAAGATCTAAACAAGACTCTAGACCAACTGGAATTGGCAGATATCTACAGAACATTCCACCCAACAACCTCAGAATATTCATTCTTCTCAGCAGCACATGGATCATTCTCCAGGATAGATCACATATTAGGTCACAAATCAAGTCTCAATAAATTCAAAAAAATTGCAATTATCCCATGTATCTTCTCAGACCACAATGGATTAAAACTAGAAATTAATAACAAACGAAACTCTGGAAACTATACAAACACATGGAAATTAAACAGCATTCTACTTAATGACGTATGGGTCCAAGAAGAAATCAAGCAGGAAATCAAAAAATTTCTTGAAACTAATGAAAACAATGATACATCATACCAAAACCTGTGGGATACTGCAAAAGCAGTATTGAGGGGAAAATTTATTGCATTAAACGCTCACTTCAGAAGAATAGAAAGATGGCAAGTGAACAACCTAACACTTCACCTTAAAGAACTAGAAAAACAAGAACAATCCAAACCTAAAGTTAGCAGACGGAAAGAAATCATTAAGATCAGAGCAGAACTGAATGAAATTGAAAACCAAAAAACAATTCAAAAGATCAACGAATCAAAAAGTTGGTTTTTTGAAAAGATAAATAAAATCGACAAACCATTAGCATGGCTAACAAAAAAAAGAAGAGAGATGACTCAAATAACAAAAATTGGAAATGAAAAAGGCGATATTACAACTGATTCATCTGAAATACAAGGAATCATTCGAGACTACTATAAACAACTATACGCCAACAAATTTGAAAATCTGGAGGAAATGGATATATTTCTGGACACACACAAGCTCCCAAAACTGAACCGTGAAGACGTAGAAAATTTGAACAGACCAATAACAATAAAGGAGATTGAAGCTGTTATCAGAAGGCTCCCAACAAAGAAAAGCCCAGGACCAGATGGATTCACAGCAGAATTTTACCAAACATTCAAACAGGAATTGACACCAATTCTTTACAAACTATTCCAAAAGATTGAAATGGACGCAAATCTCCCAAACTCATTCTATGAAGCAAATATCATCCTGATACCAAAACCAGGTAAAGATATAACCAAAAAAGAAAACTACAGGCCGATATCCTTGATGAATATAGATGCAAAAATCCTCACTAAATTACTAGCAAACAGAATACAGCAACACATACGTAAAATTATTCATCACGATCAAGTGGGATTCATCCCAGGGATGCAAGGTTGGTTCAACATACGCAAATCAATAAATGTGATACACCATATTAATAAACTCAAACACAAGGACCATATGATCATCTCTATAGATGCTGAAAAAGCATTTGATAAAGTTCAGCACTCATTCATGACAAAGACCCTCTATAAGTTAGGTATAGAGGGAAAGTATCTCAACATAATTAAAGCCATATATGACAAACCCACTGCCAATATCATCCTGAATGGGGAAAAGCTGAAAGCTTTTCCTTTAAGAACAGGAACTAGACAAGGATGCCCACTCTCACCACTCCTATTCAACATAGTGTTGGAAGTACTTGCCAGAGCAATCAGAGAAGAGAAGGAAATAAAGGGCATTCAGATTGGAAAAGATGAAGTCAAACTGTCCCTGTTTGCAGATGACATGATCCTATATATCGAACAGCCTAAAACCTCTACAAAAAAACTGCTGGAATTGATAAATGATTTCAGCACAGTAGCAGGATACAAAATCAACACACAAAAATCAGTAGCATTTCTTTTCTCCAATAGTGAACATGCAGAAAGAGAAATCAAGAAAGCCTGCCCATTTACAATAGCCACCAAAAAAATAAAATACTTAGGAATTGAGTTAACCAAGGAGGTGAAAAATCTCTATAATGAGAACTACAAACCACTGCTGAGAGAAATTAGAGAGGATACAAGAAGATGGAAAGATATCCCATGCTCTTGGATTGGAAGAATCAACATAGTGAAAATGTCCATACTACCCAAAGTGATATACAAATTCAATGCAATCCCCATCAAAATTCCAAAGACATTTTTCTCAGAAATGGAAAACACTATCCAGACATTTATATGGAACAATAAAAGACCACGCATAGCCAAAGCAATGCTGAGCAAAAAAAATAAAGCTGGAGGCATAACACTACCTGACTTTAAGCTATACTACAAAGCTATAATAACCAAAACAGTATGGTACTGGCATAAAAACAGACACACTGACCAATGGAATAGAATAGAGAATCCAGAAATCAACCCACACACTTACTGTCAGCTGATCTTTGACAAAGGCACCAAGCCTATTCACTGGGGAAGGGACTGCCTCTTCAGCAAATGGTGCTGGGATAACTGGATATCCATATGCAGGAGAATGAAACTAGATCCATACCTCTCACCGTATACTAAAATCAACTCAAAATGGATTAAGGATTTAAATATACACCCTGAAACAATAAAACTTCTTAAAGAAAACATAGGAGAAACACTTCAGGAAATAGGACTGGGCACAGACTTCATGAATACGACCCCAAAAGCACGGGCAACCAAAGGAAAAATAAACAAATGGGATTATATCAAACTAAAAAGCTTCTGCACAGCAAAAGAAACAATTAAAAGAGTTAAAAGACAACCAACAGAGTGGGAGAAAATATTTGCAAAATATATATCTGACAAAGGATTAATATCCAGAATATATAAGGTACTCAAACAACTGTACAAGAAGAAAACAAGCAACCCAATTAAAAAATGGGCAAAAGAGCTAAGTAGGCATTTCTCTAAGGAAGATATACAAATGGCTAACAGACATATGAAAAAATGCTCAACATCACTCAGCATCCGGGAAATGCAAATCAAAACCACACTGAGATACCATCTAACCCCAGTTAGGATGGCTAAAATCCAAAGACTATGAATGATAAATGCTGGCGAGGTTGCAGAGAAAAAGGAACTCTCATACATTGTTGGTGGGACTGCAAAATGGTGCAGCCTCTATGGAAAATGGTATGGAGGTTCCTCAAACAATTGCAGATAGATCTACCATACGACCCAGCTGTCCCACTGTTGGAAATATACCCAGAGGAATGGAAATCATCAAGTCGAAGGTATACCTGTTCCCCAATGTTCATCGCAGCACTCTTTACAATAGCCAAGAGTTGGAACCAGCCCAAATGTCCATCATCAGATGAGTGGATACGGAAAATGTGGTACATCTACACAATGGAATACTACTCAGCTATAAAAACGAATGAAATACTGCCATTTGCAACAACATGGATGGACCTTGAGAGAATTATATTAAGTGAAACAAGTCAGGCACAGAAAGAGAAATACCACATGTTCTCACTTATTGGTGGGAGCTAAAAATTAATATATAAATTCACACACACACACACACACACACACAAACGGGGGGGGGGGAGAAGATATAACAACTACAATTATTTGAAGTTGATACGACAAGCAAACAGAAAGGACATTGTTGGGGGGGAGGGGGGGAGGGAGAAGGGAGGGAGGTTTTGGTGATGGGGAGCAATAATCAGCCACAATGTATATCGACAAAATAAAATTTAAAATAAATAAATAAATAAATAAATAAAAATAAATAAATAAATAAATAAATAAATAATAAAATAAAATAAAAGACTAACAGCCACCAGGACGGTTGCTCCTAGATCTGGATAAAACCCATTTGTTTTTCTATACCCATGGCTCCCAGAACCTTTATTTTCCTATTACCTAGCTCACAGACCTGCGTGTGGAGGGTTCGTGACCCAATCTGGGCAACAGACTCAAGGGGTCTGTAAACCCTAGCTTTACAGACCTCAGTTTGGGGTTTTTTGTTTGTTTTGTTTTGTTTCACACCAGGATCATCTTGCTGCCAGCATCTGCCAAGATCACACTGGCAGGGAAAGGGAAAATCTCAGACCCAAAATTTTCTGCTCTGTCTGTGACCACAGTTTACATCACAGCCTTCTTCATTAGGGCACCATCAACCAGCACCCATACCACTAACAGCCAAGATTGTCTCTTCACCTTAGAGTGGGTTTCTTTGGGAGAGGACCTTACCAAACACTTCCAGGCTCTTATGGAGCCCTCTGGGATAATCTCATTTCCCTGGAGCCCATCCAAACTCCTCCCCTTCTCTCAGAAACCTAGCACCTCAGTGTCACTCTCCTATCTCAGGACATTTCTCTAAAGCTCACCTTGCAAATAACTGGTTGCTTACCCCAACTCCCCAACTTGTTTCCTTATAAGTCCCAAATCTGTATAGGAAGTCTTTTTGCCCACAAACTGAACAATGACATTGATTTCCAAGTACCTTTCTGTATGACATTCTTACTTGCCATCCAACAAAAGTGCTTTCCCCTTTCCTTGTGTGGCCATCCGCATATTGGCCTTTGGCTCCCCCCAAGGGCAACAGAAAGAAGTGGCTTTACTATTTCACATTCCAGAAGGTGGAGAATAAAATCTATGAAGTCTGTCCCAACATGAGTCTGAGGTTAAATATGGAGATGCCCCTAACATCCAGAAATAGAATTTTCACCCAAAAATTTGTCTTTGAAGGACAGCTGAGCCACTGAATGGGGCACAATGACTCAGGAGACTGAAGACAGCTGTCATTTTTGCTATCTACCTAAATTACAGTTTTCAATCAGCATTTGGAAATTGTGGTAATATACAATTTTTCTTTTTTTTCTTATAACAGTAACATTTTCTAAAATTATTATACAAAAGTTGAAAAATATAAAAGTCTATAAAAGAAAATAAAACCACCTTTGATCCCACTAAATACAAATAGCTACTGCTATTATTTTAGCACATTGCCTGCCCAAGTGTTTTTCTGCTCATTATATAGTTAATTTATATACATGTAATATGAATTGCATATTAATATAAATAATTTTAATTATTTTTTGTGGGTGTACTCTGTGTCCCTTAGAATCCCAAACAACAGTGTTATACTTCACCATATGAATTGTTAATTTTTTAAATCAGTGAGTTGATTTATGACTATTCCTACAAAGATTTGGCAGATTCTGAGACCAACAGAGTTGAGTACTGATCTACTCTGTACCACTTAGCAGCTCTATGATCTTGGGCAAGTTTCTTAAGTCTTCTGTGCCTCAGTTTCTCTTATTTAATATGAGGATAATAATATTATCTACTTTAAAGGGTTGGTGTGGCCATTAAAGGGGAAATTGTGTGTGACGTGCTTAGATTAGTGTCTGGCATGCAGTAATTATCAAATAAAGGTTAGTTATCATTATCTTTACTTTCCAGGCCTTAAAAAAAATGAGTGAGTGTATTTATAATAAAGGGCTGATCCAATAGTATAACTTATTCAAAGGTTGATAAGAGTTATGACTGAACAGCAAATTATTAAAAGTTTGAATAATTGAATTAGGAATTGAACAGCAGTTTCCTGAAGGCCATATTGTATAAGGGTCAAGAGCGTGAGTTTTAGATGAAGACAAATAAGGGTTTAATCCCTGAGAGTAATAACGAACTTTTCTGTAGTTAACACAAAGCCCCAGAGACTGTTCTCAGAGCTTTGGTTATATTAGCACACTTAAGCTTCACAACAGCCCTAAGATGTAGATACTATTTTTAGTAGAAAACTGAGGCACAGTGAGGTTGAAAAACTTACAGCAAGGCAACAAGGCTGGTAAAAGGCAGAGCTAGGATTTGAACTCAGGTGACCTTAGTCTAGAGTCTCTACTTTTAAATACCGTTATGTTGTTACACATTTGAAAAAAGTTATTTAACGTCAGTGAGTCTCTTATTAAATAGATTGTGGTCTTTTTCTTATGGATTTGAAGAAATTATATGTTCTTGATAAAAGCCCTTTTCTAATTATACGTATTGCAAATATTTTCTCATTCTTCAGCTTACCTTTTGACAATCTTCATGGAGTCTATTAATAAACGAAAGTTCTTAATTTAATGTAAGACCAAACATCAATATTTTCCTATAAAATTAGTGCATTTTGTGCTTTTGTTATCTTCTAGAAGCTTTGTGTTTTTCCTTTTTCTACAATTTACTTGGAATTGATTTTTTTATATATTGTATGAGGTAGGGGTCAAGATGCATTTTTTCCCATATGGATATCCAATTGACCCAACACCATTTATACTGAAAAATTGTCCTTTCTGTCACTGCTTGGCAGGGTCACCTTTCTCATAAATTATAGTTTCACATATATATGTGAGTCTATTTCTGAATATTCTGTTATTTTCTATTGTTCTATTGGTTTACCTTATACTAACATCACAGTAATTGTGGTTTTAGAATAAATTTACCAACTTTGTTCTTCTGCAGGTTATCTTCACTGTTGTTGGCCCTTTGCATTTTGACATAAAGTTTATAATCAGTTTGCCAGTTTTCACAAAATGACCTATGAGGATTTTGATTGGGATTGCATTGAACCAACAAATTAATTCAAGAGGAATTACAATTTTACAATATTGTCTATTTACAATATTAGCTCTTCAAACCATGAACATGGTAAATACTTTTTTTTTTTTTTTTTTTAGCACTTCCTTAATTTTCTTTAATAACATGACATAGGTTTTTGTACGGCAGTTTTAAAAAACTTTTACTAGATTTGTTTCTAGGCATTTGATGTTTTGAGTTGCTATCATAAATGATATTATTTTAAGTTTTAGTGTACCTCTAGCACAGTGATGAGCATAAATGGAAATATCAGTAGCAGTATTTTTGTCTCATTCCCAATTACAGGCAGGAAGCTTACAATATTTCACTATTAAATATAATGTTGGCTGTAGGTTGCAGGCATTCATTTTTACCTTTTTCTTCTCTACTAATTTTCCTACTATTCCTCCATCTATTCTCCATCTCCTATAAAATTTTTAACTTCTCTCGTCTGCTTTCCTCACCTTGTATATTCTCTTTGTTTTTGTGGGTTTATACTTTTTTAATATCTTTAATTTTAATGAGGTTTCAAGGAGGAAGCAAGATAAACGTGTGTTTAATCTACCATGCCTAATTAAAAGACACGCAAAGGTACATGGGGAACAACTCACATCTTTTTTGAGGAAGTTTCACTTTTAAAATTTTTTTTATTTTTTTAATTGACAAATAAAAATTGTATATGTTTATATGTACAACATGATTATGTTTTGATATATGTATATATTGTGGAATGACTAAATCAAGCTAATTAATGTATCCATTATCTCACATATTTGTCATTTTTCTGTGGTGAGAACACGTAAAATCTACTCTTTCAGCAATTTTCAAGTATATAATACATTATTATTAACTATAATCACTATGTGGTATGATAAATCTCCTGAACTTATTCCTCTTGTCTAACTGTAATTTCATATCCTTTGACCAACATCTCCCCAGTCACTCTTCCCACCCCTAGTGCCTGGTAACCACCGTTCTACTTTCTGCATCTATGAGTTCAATGTTTTTAGATTCCACATACTGTTGAGATCATGCCATGATTGTCTTTCTCTGTCTGGCTTATTTCACTTAGTGTACTGTCCTCCAGGTTCATTCATCCATGTTGTCACAAATGACAGAATTTCCTTCAACAATCCACTTTTTAACTAAGGTGAACTTGACACATTGGATGAAAATTCTGCTTTGTTTCCTAAATTGACAGGTTTTTTTAAAAGCAGTTTTTTAAATCATCATAGATTTGAAAAAATGTGGGAAACAGAAACATTATACACATAGAACTGTAGCTTCCCTAAGTGCTAAAATAATAAATAAATTTTATTTCACAGTAATTGAAATTTCACTTTGAGGTGCCATAAGCCACTTTTATCTCAAATGATTTCTTTATAAATTAACATTCTGTTTTTCAGCCAAGTTCAACCTCTCACCTAATGCCAGAATCCCCTTAAACATCCCTGAGAAATGACCATCTAACCTTTGCTTAAATACCTTCTAGACTGGTGAGTTTATTACTTCTCCTATGGGCAGAAACACATATTTACCTTAATTTTGCAGATAAAGTAGTATCATTTAGGTTTACATTATACTGCAAATAACAGGAAAAAGCAACTAAACAGTGGCTTAGATAAAGCCGGGGTTCTATAGCCGGGGTTCTATTCTTTTCATGTAGCCAGGGGTTCAGAGGTAGGTAGTGCCAGGTTGGTTTGGCAGCCCCACAGTGCCGTGGGTAACCCAACCTGCTTTTAGCTCTCTGCTCCTTCATCTTAGACTATGGCCATGTTTGTGAGAAGGCCTGTATTTGTAACAAGTCTTTGATGATCCAGGCAGTGCTTCTACAGTCCAGCACAGTGATGGGAAACTGCAAAAGCATGGCCCAGTGAGTCAGCCCCTTTGAAAAGAGCTTTCTTTCCCTAAAGCCCCACCCAGCCACTTCCTCTTCCATCTTATTGACCAGACTATTTCACTAGGCCATGCTTGACCACAGGGGTTGAAGTCAGTGTTTTATGGGGCACATTGCATCCTGAACAAAACTGAGGTTCTATTAGGAAAAGGACAAAGGTAATAGAGTTGGATTGGCAACCAAAAGTGTGTGCAACAAACGTTTTCCCATTTTCCCATTTCTGTTACCCGTTTACTCATTTTCCCATTTCTGTTCTTTCCTATCTTGAGAGAAGAGCAGTTAGAGGCTGCAGCAATGGCTCAAAGGACCAATTTTGAACTCCCTGGGAAATACTAGGCACAAGGGATAAAGTCAGAACCAGAGGAACCACAGAGAATACACAGAGAAAGCAGAGCTGGCTCCTGCTTCCCCTTAACAAGAGGATCCGGAGGACCTCCAGCTGGTCTGGCAGAGCTGGGAGGCTGGGAATGGGAGAGATCAAGTCGAAGTCCAAAACAGAAACAGCTGTTGGCCGCCTTTGCCAGCCCTGAGGGGATTGCTTATGCACATTCAGTAGAAAAATTCCAATTGATCCATATACATGTACAAATCATTGCCTCCTTCACTTTTGAAGGACTTGGAATTATTTTTTTCCTATATAATAGTTACATTCATTAGGGCAATACATGGTTATCAACCTGAAATGGTAGAAACACGACACTCAGTACAGATGGGCATATAGTGCTGACTTGCCACCCACTACTCTAAGAGTTTCATTTTTCTGTGGCCCATCATGTATTTTTACCTTGTGCCAGGCTCTGAACTGAGCACATTGCTTGTTATATCATTTGTCCTCATAATAACCTTAACATTATTCCCGTTTAAAAGATGAGAAGCCTGGGGCTCCAGAGGAAGCAATACTTTTTCCAAGGCCTCCCAGATTGTTCAAATCCAGGTCTGATTCTGAAATCATTTGCATGTAACAAAAGCCATCTACTCGTTGCCTTGAAGCAAGAAAGGAACTAACCTAACTTCCTCATTTACAGAAGAAAACACACACACACACACACACACACACACACACACACACACACACACACAGCCCAGAGGTGTCAGAGGACCTGCCCGAGGTGGACAGTTATAAAAAGCATAGTGAACATTTGAACCCAGTCTCCTGAGTCCCTTCATTTTACTTTGACACAAACCTAGAGCATACATAAACTAATGCCTTTAGTATTTTGGAGGAGCTAAGTTCCACTTTTTGCCAGAGATGGACATTATTTTCAAATTTAATGTTCCTTCAAGATATTTCATTAACCACGTTAACATTTTTACTTCTTAGACTAACAAAACAAACAGCTTTTTTTAAAAAACCACATCTTAAATGTATGATTAATTTATACAGAGTCAGAGGAAATTACCAAAAACTCATTCTAGACACATTTTAGTTTTGTGAGATAGCTTTCAGCCAAAAATAAGGCAAAATGTCTTTAAATCCATCCATCCTAATAACCTCTTCTTCCTGAAGAGGAACTGGTCAGGAAGCAAAAACTGGCCTCTTCAGGAGGTCAGGTGACCCACTGTTCCACAGCTTTTTATCCCAATTGCCGTCTGTCCCTCTGGGAAGCCTTCACTGTCCTACCCTTCTAAATAAAATTCCCCAATACAGCACACTTAGAATTCTGCTTCTGGGGACTGGCTGGTTGGCTCAGTTGGTAGAGTATGGGGCTGACAATACCAAAAAAGTTCAGATCCCTGTCCCAGCCAGCCACCAAAAAAGAATTCTGCTTCTGGCCATGAGAGATTAACTGGTACTGGACTAGCCCTCCCACAGTAAATAACAATAACACCAGACAAAGTATATGAAATTAGTTTTCAGACATTGGACAAACAAAGGCTATGATCCCTAAGAGGTATGTCTCGTAATGCCATTTCTGACTTGAGGCACTTTCCAGATTGTGGCAGAGGGAGGAAGCTGAACAGAGCACGCTGTTCTTGCTGAACTGAGGAAACAGAAGCTGGAATTTTGGACTACTAAGACAGCTGTACCCTACAGAAGGGAGCTGCACTGAGGAGGAGTTCAAATATCTGCGTAGGGGTCGCCTAGGGGCTTTGGCTAAATACCAAGCTACTCAATCATCAGGCAGGACTCCATGCAACTGATCAAAGAACATCGTAGTGCTGAGAGTTTGAACCACTGGAGCCTGCATAGGTCTGGAGGTGTTCAAGTACTGATCAGTCGGAATGGAGAAATGTCATTGACCCCCAGCACTTAATTGAGACCCCAGAAAGTCTACCCTAGACCAATCCTAACAAAGCTTTAAACCAGCCCTTGAATTATCAAGATGATCTGTAAGGAACTGAACTGCCAGTCAGAACAAAATTCAACACTCTAGTAAAGAATACAACAAAGCGCTGGCCCCGTGGCTCACTCTGGAGAGTTCGGCGCTGGTAGCGCCAAGGCCGTGGGTTCGAATCCTATATAGGGATGGCCGGTGCGCTCACTGGCTGAGCGTGGTGCAGACCACATCATGCGAAGGGTTGTGGGCCCCTTACCAGTCAAAAAAAAAAAAAAAAAAGAATACAACAAAACGTAGACACATGACTATATAACATTCATAATTTGGAGCATACAATAAACAATCTCTAGACATGTGAAGAAGCAGCAAGATATGATTTATAACCAGGAGAAAAACAGTACTTTGAAAGACCTAGACATGACAGAGATGATGGAATTAGCAGATGAGGACTTTAAAACCACTCTTTTTTTTTAATGGGCAAAAACCTTTAATAGATGCTTCACCAAAGAAGATATACGGACATTAGCACATGAGTCATTAGGGAAATACAAATTAAAACCACAATGAACAATCACAACACACCTATTAGAATGGCTGAAATTTAAGAAGACTGAACATATCAAGTGTTGGCAAGGACGTGGAAAAACTGGAATTCATATTCTTTTGGTGGGAATAAGAAACGGTACAACCACTTTGAAATAGAGTTTGGAAATGTCTTTTAAAAGATAAAGATAAACCTACTATATGACTCAGCCATTCCACTCCTAGGTATTTAAGAGAAAAGAAAATACATGTTTATATAACGACTTAGACATAGATGTTTATAGTAGCTCTACTTACACTAACTCCAAACTGGAAACAACCCAAATGCCCATTAACAGATGGATAAACAACTTATGGTTTATGTCAAGTCAGGGACCACGAAAGGGCTTTAGAATTCACTCTGCTCACAAGCTAACAAGGTACCTTGTCACAGTTTCATGGATACAGGCAGAAGACACAGGCCTTCTGGGTCAGAGACAAAAGACAATTAATTTTTCACAGCAATAGCAGAGGCCAGAGTAACATCATTGCATCATTTCTCTGAGCAGCAGTCCTGCTGGGTGACATGAAGAGAGCCAGGGGTGGCCAGCACACACAGCAGGGTATGTTACAGGAGAGGAAATGCTGACATTCAGAAGCCCTGACTTTACACAGGGGCTACTGGCAAACCTGCCCATCCTCCCCTCTGGAGAGAGATCCCTACCAGGATTTCTGTGAAGAAAACTATTGGCAACTGTCATCAAGTACATAAATGTTCTGTTGCTGCATAACAAATTACCACAAACTAAGCAGCTTAAAACAACACCTGTTTATTACCTCACAGTTCCCATAGGTCAGCAGTCTAAGAGTGGCATAGCGGGATTCTCTATTCAGGGTCTCACAAAGCTGAAATAAAGGTATAGACCAAGCTGCATTGACACCTAGAGTTGGAGTCCTATCCAAATTTATTCAGGTTGATGGCAGATTACAGTTCCTGTAGCTACAGGGTTAAATCCCATTTTTTTGCTGGCTCTCAGTCCTAGAGGCCGCCTTCGGGTCCTAGCCATTTGGCCCTGCTACAACGTGGCAGCTCATTTCTTCACAGGTAGCAGGAGAATCCCCTCCAGTCACCTACAATGGAGTCTTAAATAACATGACCTAAGAGGGCAAGTATCCCATAATATTCTATGGTGCTGACCACACTTAAGGAGAGGGGATTACACACAGCATTTACACCATGGGGCAAGAATATTGGGAGCCATATTGATTCTACCTAACATGTTAAGGACAGCTAACTTAGAAGTCACTAATCAGCTGATTCTTAATCAGCTTGAATATTTTGCTTCACTGATTAGAATTGTTTTAACCTTAGTGAATAGATTAAAAGAATTCAAACTGAAAGTATTGATTTTCATTATACTCTCACAGACAGCACTAGTAGAAGCCATTAAAGGAACTGGCCAATAAACTTTAGCCCGGAGTTGCTAGAGAATTTTCTGCTGAGCTGGTCCAGAAAGTCTGGACAATGCTTGCTTTGCATAGCAGTGCAGGACCCTAAAAATGACTGTGCAGGCTGAAACCATGTTCAGCAATCTTAATAATCAATGGGAAAAATTATGATTGTTCTGTGACCTTTAAAATTTTTTGTCAGAACGTTAAAAATTCTCTTACTGTTGGTTATAAATGTATAGGGAAATGAAAAAATAATAAAACTAATATTTATTTAGTACCTTGTAAGTCATTAATAAAAGCTTTATTGAGATATAATTCACATACCATAAAATTCAAAGTGCACAGTTCAGTAGTTTTTAGTATAGTCATTCCTCAGTATCCATGGAGGATTGGTTCCAGGACCTCCCACAGATACCAAAATCTGCACATGCTCAATTGCCTGTTATAAAATGGCATTGTATTTGCATAACCTATGCACATCTTCCTGGATGCTTTAAATCATCTCTAGATTACTTATAATACCTAATACAATGTAGACGCTATGTAAGTAGTTGTTATACTGTATTGTTTAGAGAGTAATGACAAGTAAAAAAAAGTGTACATGTTCATTACAGACACAAATTTTCCCCCAAACATTTTTCATCTGAAGTTGGTTGAATCTAGAAGTGCAGAACCCATGCTTACAGAGAACTGACTGTATATTTACAGAATTGTGTGACCATCACCACAATCTAATTTCAGAATTATTTCATCACACCAAAAAGAAATCCCATACTTATTAGCAGTAACTCATTCCCACTAGTTCCCACTCCCTGCAGTCCCAGGCAACCACTCATCTACTTTCTGTCTCTATGAATTTGCCTATTCAGAACATTTCATATAAATAAGATCATACAACCTTTTGTGGTCTTTTGTGACTGGCTTCATTCACTTAGCATAATGTTCTGAAGGTTCACCCATGTTATAGCAAGTATTAGTACTTCAGTCCTTTTTATTGCTGAATAAAATTCCATTGTATGGACATAACATGTTTTGCTTATTGATAGAGTTTGGATGTGTTGTCCTCCCCAGCCTCATGTGGAAACCTGATCCCCAATGTGGCAGTGTTGGGAATTGTTTGAGTCATGGGGGCAGATCCCTCATAAATGGATTACTACTCTCCCGGGGGTCGGGGGTGGGTAGCTCTCCCCTGAGAGCTGGTTGTTTAAAAAGACCCTGGCCCCTCCCTGCCTTCTCTCTTGCTTCCTCTCACCACGGATCTGCTTGTACCCACTGGCTGCCTGCTGCTTTCTGCCATGGGTAGAAGCAGCCTGAGGCCTGTGCCAGATGCAGCTGTCCCAGAGTCCTGAGCCAAATAAACCTCTGTTTTTTACATATTACCCAGTTTCAGGTATTCTGTTATAGCAACACAAAAACAGACTAATATACTTACCCTTTCAATAGTTGATGGACGTCTGGGTCACAACCACTTTCCTCATTTCTATCAACAAATTCACCTTCACTAAGTTTTTCCGGCTGCATATCTAGAGTCTCTCAATGGTGGCATCATTAACAGTGACACAGTGAGTTATTTCTTCTATAACTCCATTGATGTTTGATTCAAATTTCACTTACAGCATCATCAACTTTTTTTTTTTTTTGGCTGCAATTTCATCTTTGTTGGTCAATTCAATTCCCTCCTTTGATTGTTCACTGTTGTAAAATGTCATATGGTTTTATCACTGGGAGACAAAGAGGCAATACAACTATACACTTTGCTGTCTGTGCATAAACTGAATAACAGATACAGGATGACCAATCACTGACAGACTTTGAAAGAAGTAACATGATTGGTTACTGATCATGATGTGCATCTCTATTTCCATAGTGATTTGTGGACTGAAGAGCTAGCAGCGAAGTTTGTACTTTATGCAACTGCTTAGAGCTACTATACCAGGTAACTAAAATTTGAAACCTGCTGTTGGGGGACCAGTGTAGTAACTGAAATGTGTGCATGTCAGAACAGTGCAAAGAGAGGACTGCCTGTATCCTTCTAGAATACAGAGGGCAGCTGAAAGTAGAGGTTTTTGGGGGTTTTTTTTCTCAGTAACTAGAATACAAAGAGCAGCATTTAAGTAAATAGAAACCACATGATTGGCTCATGCATATTAATGAATTGCTTCCTTGGATATATGTTGGATTTTAAAAACCCTACATGTAGACAAGTGAGTCAGACCTAAAAGCACTTAAGTCTACATCATGGAACTACTCATCAAAGTAACAAGGAAAAAATGAGATTAAACAAAAACCAAAAAACACAAGTTTCCTCACAAGAGAGAAAACTTCTGGGTTTCTATAGCAGCTTAGAGACATGGCACCATCTTACTGTGCCCAGTCAAGCCTCTGTCTCTCCCCACCCCTTCACTGTTCTCACTCGGGGCTCCAGTGATTTCTTTGAGCAGTGGAAACTCCAGTCCATATCTTACTCAGCCTCTCTGGGACATCTGATACAATTTACTACAGTCTTCTAGAAATTCTCTCCCCCCGATTCTGGTTCTCTTCCTCTTCCTCCTTTCTACAGTCCTCCTCAGTCCCTTTCACTACCTTCTTTTTTCTCTGCAACTCCAACCTCAGCCCCCCAAATCTGGATACTTGTCAGGGCTCTCCCTGTTTCTTGCTATCTTTATATGCATTCCTTAGAAAAACTTATTAACTCCCACGGTTCATCATCACCCTTAAGCTTATCATCCCATTTGTATTATGATCTGATTATGTGCCAGACCCTGGCTAACTGTTGGAAGTGTCACAATGAATAAGATACTGTTTCTGTTTTTAAAGATGCCATGGAAGCACTGAGGGGGAAAACCTCAACCACTCATATGGGTACAAGTGGAAAATCTTCATCAGAGGAAGAAACATTGATCTGAGTCTATGGTGGATGAGTAGGAAGGAGAATGGGAATGGATGGTAATAAAATTGCACAAAATTTCTATGCAAAATGTTGTATCTCCATTGACTGGGTATAAAAATAAGCCTGAATAAATAAAGACATACATCATGTTCATCATGTTCAAGATGTCAGTTCTTTCACTTATATATATATTTACTGCATTTGTATGGTATATGATACCATAAGATGGTATCATGCTGTACATATCCAGTTTAACTTGGCTGTTTCCA
The DNA here is from genome assembly GCF_027409185.1 of Cynocephalus volans. Lineage (NCBI taxonomy): Eukaryota > Metazoa > Chordata > Mammalia > Dermoptera > Cynocephalidae > Cynocephalus > Cynocephalus volans. The sequence continues at coordinate 56,571,719 of NC_084472.1, forward strand.
GTCAACATTAGGTTTTTGTGATCTATTCACATTGGTAAATGCAGGTCTAATCCATTCCTTTAAACTACTGAAAAGCATTCCACTATATGAGTAAACTAGTAAATTTATTTCCTTGCTGAGAGACATTTATTTTGTTTCCTTTCGTTTTTTAGTTTTTTGTTTTGTTTTTTTAATCCAATTACAGAGAATGGGTGTTTCAGGCATGAGGAAGGATACATGTAAAGACCAGAGGTGGTAGAGGATACAGCCACATGTAGCTGAGTAAGCCTGGAAAACATGAGAAAGTTGAGTAGAAAGAGATAAAGCTGAAAACATAGCCAGGGACTATTTCACAAGAGATTTTATATGCCATGCTTAGGATGACTCCCAGTTGTATTTATTTAGCCCAGAACTTGTTTTTAAGTCTTGATTATGCAAACTTCCATTGGACATTCCCCCAGGATTGCATTTGGACACCTCACATTGAGCATGTCTAGAATAAAATTTACTATCTTGCCCTTAAATGCCCTCTCCTCCTGAATTTCTTATGTAAGCCAAAGCACGCATATCACTCAGTGTCTAAGCAGAAATATCTACTACCTGTGACTTCTCCGTCTCACTTAGCCCCTACATCCAGTCAATTCAACAAGCCTGCAAGGTATTTCAAATACACCTCCTGCCACTGTCCCTGTCTTGATTCAAGGTCCATTAATATTTTACTTAGACAATTGCTATCCATGTGTCTGATCCTAAACCCCTCCAAGTTCAAGATAACTGTCCTAACAAGACCTACTTCAAATATTATGTCTGTGAAATCTCCCCAATCCCTTCAGAAGTTATCAGTGTCCCTTATGGGCTCCCATAGCACATGGGACATATATTTGTTATCTCACTTGTACAATGACAGCCCAATCAATTATCTGCTTATAAATCTCTTTCATTCACTGGAATCTGAGTGGCTGCAGTAAGAACTCAGTTATTTTTATTAAAGGAACAAACAAAGGAATTACACAGAATACTCAGATAATGAGGAAACATTCTACATTCCAGACACGTGAATTTCGAGACTTAAATGCCTGGGTAAGGCTAACGTTATCATGTCCCTTTCCAACTGATAATCTGAAAGGTGTCAGAAAAAAAAGACCTCAGTGGCCAATTTGAACAAGAACCAGGATTATAAATTCTAAAGAATGGTACACATTTAAGCAACCATAGCACTCCTTGGATTTCAAAAACAAGGCCAAAAATTTTCATTATGTGTCTCATTTCTCTGGACTCTACAGCCCCAAGAACTAACCAATTACAAGTTAACACTAATACCGGTACAAGAGCAAAGATAAATAGTAGCCTACAGGCCCCTCTTAAAAAGCCAAAGCTTCCAAGTTGAAGAGTAATATACTTTATAAATGTCTTGGGTAACACTGCTATAAAGTCTGATGTCTGTTATTACTTCAAAATGCACCCAATATGCTTTCCTTACACAGAGAATCCCAACAGTCTTCGTAGCTCTGGGTCTGCTACTGCTGCTCCTGTCAAAAGACATTCCAGAAAGAATTTGCTTTGAGGACTTGACAGACACATCAGAAGTTGCCAGGGAAGTAGTAAGAAGGTAACACTTTTATAAATATTGCAAATGTGCAAATCAGCATGGCCTGAGGATTTATCCCCCCGAGGGACAAGCTTTTAAAAAGACAGTAAGATAATAAATACTTATTACTATTTAAAAGTACCTTTTTTCCATCAACACATATTACAGTCCAATATCATCATTTAAACTGTGCTCTCCTGCAGCAAGGCTGTTGCTAGCACTCGATTCCACCATCCACAGATATCTTACAAAATGGCTGGCAAATTCACACCTAACTTTCTTTCTGCTTGCTCCTAATGACAAAGACAGTGATAAGAATGCCTGACAGGTTTCAGGTGCTTCGTACTTTTACGTACTTAATCTTCCTGAGGAAGTCTCTCTTTGCCAACTGTGAAAACAGACATCCTCAACAGCATCAATATAGCAGAGGGAGTCCACTGTCTTTATTCTCCTGAGCCATTCAGTTGTTTATCCTTCCAAGGTGCCAGCTCCTCTGGAAGAATGAATCAAACTATCTTGGGATAGGCTTAGGCCATTTAGACCGCCTGCTCTAAAAAGAAATAGAAGAAATCAAAACAAGAAGGCTTTAAAACTATTTTAGATGAAGGAAATGCCATTATTAAGGGGGCAGTAGCAGGCAAAAACAGTCTGCTTGACAGAGCTTCAGAAATTTTCTGCTTAAAATTTTAGAGGCAAGTCTACTCTTTCTTGTCCATGCTACGATTTTAATTATTCAAACTCAAATGGATTGTGCAGTAAAAAATAACAATAAATGTAGATCATAGTCGCTGGAGTTTTTCAAATAAGAGATGTCAACTGTTCCTTTGATAGCAACCGCCTAATTCTGTTTTCTTAACTTCTTAGAGTATGAAGGTAACAGAGCTAACAAGACCAAGATTTGAGGTTTTCTTCTTACGTAAATTACCATCAGAAGGAGAAAGAAAATCAGCCTTCATTGATAGTACCTCTACCCCAATTCCCGAAAAACAATTCGATGTGCTTGTCTTTTGGATCAGTAGATCAACTCCATCTTCTCTCCCTATGAAGAACAGCAGACATTGTACAGCTAAAAAATGGTCACCAGAGTCAAAGGCCATGGAGAGCTCGAGTACGACACAGACAGGGACAAGCCACTGAATCGGGTGATAGGAAAGCTACTGGTGACTGGTGAGACCCTTCCATGGGCCTCCACCTTTTGTCTTCCTCCCATGGAATCCTGTGAAGCCATACCGTTTTGACTGGGGAAAGGAGGAGTAGAAGGAAAAAGCCTTGGAGGGAGGAGAAGGATTGTTCCATTCTTTTGATAGCTTTATCCACTTTTCATTTTTCTCTGCCCCTTTTGGGCAAACTGATCTAGAGAACCGCTTGTATTTCTCCCTCTCTCTTGCTTTTCCATACTCCTGCTAGTCTTTTTCTCCACCTGCAATGTCTGAGGAGAATGTCATTGTAAGGTCAATGCAGGGTCTCTAACTACTTCAGGTTCCCTAATCCAACCCCATAGCTGACACACAGGGACTTAAGTAAGTGTTTTTGAAGGGAGATACAGAGAGAAAGGGGGGGCAGATACATGCATGAAAGGAAACTTCTTTTCTTTCTTAACGGAAAAACATTTGCTCTGTTGACAGCCGGTCGAACTGCCTCAGTCTGAAAAAGGTGAATTTAATAAGGAAGGGAATTATAGGGATTTAGTACTGGCAATTGCTACACTTCAAGGCATATTCAGCAGCAAGGCCAGAACTTCAAATTGCCAGTCAGAAAAGCAACAATAAAAGCAGAGGGGTGGAGTGGGAGGGACGACTAGGAATGGGAAGAGAAAGCGAGCAGAGTGGAATCTTGAGCAGGAGAAGGTACTGGTCTTTTATTAAACGTCATCTAATGCAGCATCAAGAGTCACATGCATCTGCTGTTCACATCAAAGCATTCATTGCACTGGGTCAAATTCATAAAGCCGAATATAGCACTCATCAGCTATGTTCCATGTCAGTGGCATCCTGGAGGAGCAGGTCTACCAGATAAAGTGAGGAGACCTGTGAGCGAGCCTCTGGACACACAGCTCTCAAATGTCAAATGCAGAAGGCATGGATAACAGGTCCTCCTCATCCTTCTCTGGTCTCAGACTCTGGTGAGTTCAGTCAGCCTCCGAGGCCCCGGAAGCATTAAGAACAGCAGCTCCAGCCAACAGACTGACATGAGATAAGATCTCATAAACCAGAATGTCAGTTAGCATTACACAAGACTCGGGGCTTAACAAACAAAACACCACTCAAAGCCTTCGCTCTGAGATTCAGGGATTGTTCTTGTTATTGTGCCAGGCTCTGTTGCAGGGGTCTGTGGTGGCATGTCTAACTTATGCCAAATCTGGAGCAAGACTAAGAAGACTTGCGTGCAGGGCTCCTGTGGGAAAACTCCTTCCTGCATCCTGGATTAGGTCATGGATGCCAGAGAATTACAGAGAATGAGGTTCTTCTCAAATAAGCCCCCAAGGCCAAGTTTAAAGGACAACTAGTTTTATCATGAGCTCTCAATTTTCTGGTTTCAATTGGAGCCAGATACATAAATACCAAAAATATCAAAGAGAAAAGAAAAGTCTCAGAGTCTCTTTACCACTTCCAGAAAAATATGGTAGAAATGTTCCAGAAATGCCAAAACATCTGCAATCTTGACATTAAAAAGTAAATAACTCTACCGTCAGGTCTATGTGCTGGTATTCTTACATTCACATTTCATGGTGAACTGTGGTACTCAAACTCATGGCCCAGTAAATTGCTTGAGTTAGCCATGCAAATGCTTCAAAATGAGAAAAAAAGAGACATAATGATCTATGCATCTCTATTTGATGCTGCATGTGCCTTTGGGGATTGCTAAGTACTAAGTTAAAAATAACTCTTAAAAAGCGGATAACTGCATTTATGGGTACCTTATATGCTAAGACTGGGGAAATGTCATAGGACAAGTTTGTTTCAAACTATTAATGGCAGTCCTCAGAATAGAAAGTAGTGATGCACCTTCTGAGTCCACTGAAATGCATGTCAGCCGAAGGAAGTTTTCTTTGAAGGGAATTGAAAAGTTTCTTGATGCTTTGCCTCAAAGACGAAGCATGACTTTCCTAAAGTCAACACTGACTGTCCCAGATGTAGCTGAGAGGATAAGGACCATCTTACCCAGACACAGAGGCACGACCCATACCTTGCTTCAAAAATGAATATTCAAAAGAAATGGAAAAAATAATTTCTTCTGTACCTTTTTTTTTCTTTGCTATTTTGATGTTTCTATAACTAACTTGTTTTGAATAGGACTTGAGTGGTATGTGTCAAAGTACTAAACATCAGAAAAGTGGCTGATGATTCTGTAAAATTCACCTCCCCAAAGTGTACACAAATTATCACAAACTGAGTGGCTTAGCCAACGGAAATTTATTGCCTCACAGTTCTAGAGGCCAGAAATCCTAAGTCAAGGTGTTATTGGGCTTCCTCTTAAGGTTCTAAGGAAGGATCCTAGCTTGCCTCTTCCAGCTTCTGGTGGCTCTAGTTCCTTCACTTGTGGCTGCAATCTCTAATCTCTGTCTCCATCCTCACATGGCCTTCTCCTCCTTCTGACTTTTCTTCTGTCACTTATAAGGATATTTGTCATTGGATTTAGGGACCACTTGGATAATCCAGGATGATCTCATCTCAAGATCCTTTATTATATCAGCAAAGACCCTTTTTTCCAAGTAAGGTCACATTCACAGATTCTAGGGGTTAGGATGTGGACATATCTTTTGGGAGGGGCCACAATTCAATCCACTATAATAAGTATACTGTGGACTTCAAGGTCTTTAACAAAACTTCAATTGCTTGAAAATAGACAGCGAATATTTACTTCCATCCTTCAATGCTGATAAAAAGAAAAGAGAGGAAAACTCTTCATTCTTCTGCTTCATATACCATTTGGAAAACAGCTGCATATGCCTTGGTGAATGTTAAGACTCCGGTGCATGCCGCAAGCTAACTGTACACAGGTAGACAACTTCAAAAGCACCTTATAATTAGTATACTGTTTATACTTGGTTATCTATACACAACAGGAAAAGTCTAGTTTTCACACCACTTGCTTAGGTACAGTGACTGCATTTTCAGAAGCAAATATCCACAAAAGCTCTTATGCAGGTTACAAGATAGAATGTTTGGGGAAACTACCCATTTAAAATGTAAAAAACAAAGCCTCATTGTTGACTAGCTGTGAGATCTTGGGCAAGTTATTTACAATTACCCTGTGTATCAGTTTTCCCACTTGTAAAATGGGTACAATAATATCTGTCTCATGGGGTTGTTATGAGGATTAAGTAGGTTAGTATTTGTAAAGCATTTACACATTATAAGGACTATATAAGTGTTTGTTAAAATTTTGTTAAAAACCATAATTAGAAATCACACTAAACACTGAAGAGACACATTTACAAACACATTTGAAGTATGCATATCAATTGAAGTTTTTGGTTGCAAATAACAGAGATGCAGATAAAAATTTTCAGGCTATGAATGGCTTGTAGAGTTACTGGGAAGGCTTAAAAAATGGTTGAGGACCAAGAGAAGTTGAGAAGCAGAGAACACAGCAAAGGGGACCTGCAGCCACAGCTGCTGCTGCTGCCTCGGATGCCACTGCTAGTGTCTACCCCACTGTGCTACCAGGCACGGCAATGTGGGGGCCACCTTCATCTTCTCTGGTAGGAGGCAGAGTGTTACATCCCCCCAAGACCTCCTTAATAGAGACCCACCCAAAATAGCAAGCAGATTTGAATGCTGAGCAACCAAAATAACACCTCTACGGTATGGCTTGTATGCATAAAACAACTTTATTGGTGAAGAGTTGGATTGAGAGGAAAAAGCAGTGCTTTAAAAGGCTACCTCATACTGACCTGTTTGAAATCAAAACCTGTACCACTTCTTGGCCATTTGACTTCGAGAGTTAACTAGAGTCTGAATTTCCTTCTGTGATAAATATGCCTAATAATAAGTTGTATCAGCCAACTTTTCTAAAGTGCTTAGCACAGTGCCTGGCACACAGTGAGGGCTCCTTAAGCACGAACTCCTATAAATGTTTGATCAATGGAATTAAGTTCTTTACTGTGAATATAAATTGAATTCTAAAAATTCATTGAATTATTTCCTGTCTTTTCTCAGTTGTTTGCACATATTTCATTGTAGGACTATGCTTATTTGAACTCTGTTCTCCAGGCCTAACTCAATTGCCGTACTTCTCAGCACACCAGTTTTCCTGAGCATTCTCTCTATGAGTGTCTAAGAATTTACTGCATGTATTACTCATAGAAAAATATCATATGCTGCCTTTATTCAACAACTATAACCTATATGCAAACTTTAAGTATGCAAAGCACAAAGGAGCTAATGTTCTTATTGGGAGGTAAAGCCTGCACACAAATATTTTAATAAATTTAATGTTTCAATATAAGTCATAAGTGCAATGAGACCAAAAAACATGCAGTATTATCACTGTTTAACAAATTAGTAAGTTGAGACTCAGAGGGGTTTGCCTGAGGTCACATAACTAAGAGGCACAGCTCAGATGGGTCTGTGTGATTCTAGAGTGTACGCTCATAATAAATAAACATTGACTTCTGTCTCCAAATTTGGATTATAAGTTTTTGAGGGCAAGATTCAGGTCAAGTATGTCTTTGTGTTCCCCTTGTCTGGGGTCTAGATTTGGGGACCAATGAATGAAATGGCAAACATTTTTTTAAACCACACAATGCATTGGTAAATGGCCTGAAAGCCAAGGTTTTCTTGTTTCGTTTTCTGAATCAAATAAATTTTTGCCCACATAAGTATAAATGTCTGTCTATATTTAAAGTCTGTTCAACTGCTTGTATTAACTGACAAGTAAGTTCAGTCAACAAAATAGTCAATGCAGTATAGAGAAAAATCAATGCTAAGTTGTTTGAATTTCCAATAAAGTTAAGCAACATAGTTAATAGGACTGTATATTTTGTTATATATTATGTATAAATATATAATCTGAAAAAGAAAATGCACTTTAAAGATAAGCAAATTAATCAAGTGATTTCTGTACAGTTATGTAAAGTTCAACTAAGACCTTGAGTCAATGCCTTGATTTTGGCCATCTCTAAACAAACAATGTGACTCAATATCATAATGTTTAAATTCCTGCAGCCATGCAAACCAAACAGTTCAATCACGTATTTTCATAGAAGGCATTATTTAAGAAATCTATTTTATTGTTAAGAAGGTAGATACTTATATTTCTAATTTAAACAAGAATATCAGGAACATAAGGATTGCCGAATTTAGAGTGCTTAACCAAAAGATGCTTTATTTTTTTCATGTATCAAGAAGTTGGAGGTGGGCTGTCCTGGGCTGGTATAGTGAGTGGCTAAGACCACCCATTCACGAACCCAGCCATCTTCTATCTTCCAGCTAAGCCTTCCTTTCCAGGTAGTTTCATTTTCAAATGTGTTATTCCAAAATTGCAAAATAACTGTGCCGCCTCTAGCAACACGGCTACATTTCAGACATGGAAAGGGAAAAAAGCAACAGGAAAAAAGGAGCACACTAGCTGAATTAGAGTTTTCCAGAAGCCCTACCCAGACTTCTGTTTACATCTCAGTGGCCAGAGCTGCATTGCCTTGCAATACCTCATTGAAAGGGAGGATGGGATTTTTTTTTTTTTAAATCCAAGCACATTTCTGCTGTAAACAAAATCAGGGTACTGGTTGTAAAAAAGAAAAGGATAATGGATATTGAGTAGGTAGCCAGCAACACTTGCCACAGCTAAATTAGAAGTGTACGAGGGTATTTCAAAAGTTTGTAGAAAAATAGAATTAAAAGATAATCTTTTCATGAACTTTTTGAAATACCCTCATACATGTGAACAATGAATTATATTGTTCTTCCTTCCCCTGGACATTCAGTATTTGATCTTCTTACATATGTTTATAGAGGAGCAAAACAGTGGCAAGATTCGATTCTAAACTGGGGGCCACAAAGCTGTCCACAGAGGCCTAATTTCATTCTACTGATTCTCAGTGGCCACATTGTGTCCTTCTCTCATCAACTGCTAGTTAGAACACTGGCATTTCAGGTGGAACACATAATTGCCACATGCCTTTAAGGAATTCTAATCTTAGTTGATGTTAACCAGTATGCTAACCCTTGACTGAGAGGGCTTTTTGTCTGTCTGACCACTCACTTAGCATTAAACTGCCCATGTCTTACATTGCCCGTCTTCTTTGAGGTGAGACACGCTAGGGACTTGAATACAAGGGGGTGGCATAGAGGAAGCACTCAGTAAATGTTATCTGCCTCTTTGAGGCAGGGGCTGATGTCTTCTACTTTGTATTTTCATCCTGCCTGGCAACTTGAGGATACTGAATTATTTGCTGATTAATGCAATGTGCTGTTTTAATTCATGCCATTGACCTGCAGATTAAGACCACTGCTGTCATGTATGTAATTCCACTCGTGTAACCTGAGTGAAGGATAAATGTATTCAGAATTCCAAATTGCCATCCTCTGTGTGGACTATTTTCTGGCATTCCCAAGGAAGCAGCTATATATCCTTACGGGAGTCTGCAGGGTGTGGTGGTTTAGAGTCTGGGTTTTAGAGTCATACTTACTTAGGTCTGAGTTGAGTAGTAAGTCAACTTGCTAGTTGGTGGGCTTTGGGAAACTCACTTAATCTCTTTGAACTTCAGTTTTCTTATCTGGAAAATGAAGCTAATATCCACTCTGGTCAGCATTACGTGGGCCATAGCCAGGCCTGACCACAGAAAGACCCAAGGTAGACAAGGATGGAACAGTTCTGGGCCCTGTAGTACAGGCACAGAGGCAGAGAAAAGGTCCTGGTGGAAACCCAGCAGGGATGCAAAGGCCAGGTTGAGCTGGCCCTCCTGAGCAGTGTGACTACTGCCTCTCCTGGTAATGTCCTTTGGGAATGCTGCCACAGCTGGGAGCACGGAGGGCAGCAAGCCTATACTCTGCTCCTGTGCTCTACTGGATATATCTTGCTACCTGGGCTTCTAGGAGCCCCAATCTTTGGGGGAGTCAAGGTGAGCTGGAGAGACCTTTGGGGGTCAAAAACACTTATGCATTTTTTTTTTCTCATTGCTATCTTTCCAGTGCTTATTTGTTGCTTTTAATAAAGTAAAAACAAATGAGCAGAATCTGACATCCTTCCTGACAGCCTGGAACCCAGACCAGGCTCCCCGTGGTCTGGTCCAGCACAAGTGGTTGCAATGATTCAATTAAATGAGATATTAATGTAAAGTTCCTGCCACAGGGCTTCACATATGGTAAGCTCTTCATAGTGATTACTCATGCTATTGTTTCTATGGTAGAAACTATGAGAGAATTTTTTTTGTTTTGTTTTGGAGGAATGAACATGTAAGAGCTTTTTGCATTTCTTGGAGATAGAGGCTATGCAAAGCCAAGACTTTTTTAAATTACTGTTTTCACTACATAATACCAAAACAGGGAACTTAAGCATTTTGTAATATTAGTCATAAAAGTAGTATTACGAGTCAGTGATGAAGTCCGAACTAGTTTTCATGGAACTATTCTGCCTCATCAACCCCAATTTAGAAAGTATAAGGTAAAAAGAGCATTTACAAAAATAAATACTTTAAGTGAAACTTTGGACTTATAATCTACTGTGTTCTTAGAAATACCAGTGAAATTAATCCCTCTTTTTTTGGAAGAGATTACTTATCGGAATTTTACTGGAGTATCTCATTTAACTGTACTTGGCCACTAACAGCTCTTGAACTTTGCATCTTAGAAATTTTCTCTTAGTTACAGCCTGAAAATCTTGCAAAGAACTCAGACTGGCTTGGCTTGGGTCCTATGTGCACCCCTAAGGTAGTCAACAGTGGTGAGAGAAGAGTCATACAAAAACCACTTAGCTCCTGCCAGTGACATAAGGTTAGCAATGGAGGCACAGCTGCCTCAAGAAGAGAGAAGGCTGAGCAAAGGCACAGCTGCTATTTATATAAACATAACTGATGGAAACTAATTCAAGAAGGAAGACATATTAGTATATTTACTGGGTTCTAACATTCTAAAATGGCTAAGAGATGGGAGTGACATGAATAGAGGAGCAGAGAGAAAACAAGGGGAGAAAGAAGTAGAACAGAAAAACCAAGGAAAACAATAAACACCTCTTCAACTCCAACCAGCCACTTATAACACTTATGCATTCACGTAAAACTATTTGTGTATATAGTATAAATTTTAAAAATGTAAAATTACAATTAGTTTTTAAGTAATCTTTTTATTTTAGAATAGTTTTACAGAAAATTTGCAAAGATGCTACAGAGTTCCCGTACGCCCCCGCACCCAGTCTCTCCTATAATTAACAACTTACATTGGTAAGAAACATTTTTCACAGTTAATGAAACAATATTGATATTTGATTAACTAAAATCCATTCTTTATTCAAATTTCCTTAGTTTTCACCTAATGTCCTTTTCTGTTTCAGGATCCCGTCCAGGATGCCACATTACATTTATGTGTTGTCATGTCTCTGTAGGCTTCCCTTGGCTCTGACAGTTTTTTAGCCTTTCCCTGTTTTTGATGACCTTGATAGTTTTGAAGAGTACTCATCAGGTATTTTGTAGAATGCCCCTGTATTGGAATTTGTCTGTTTTTCTCAATATTAGGCTGGGGTTATGAGTTTTGGGTGGAAGACCATACAGGTAAAGTGCCATTATGCAGGGTACACACTATCAACATAACTTATTACTCCTGATATTAACGTTGATCACCTAGCTAAAGTGGTAACAACTAATTTTGTATAAATACAAAACCAATCACAATAACCTGTGAGATAGGACAAGGCAAGCAAAGATACACCAGGCAAACTGGGATTTTATTTTATGGTTTCTAACTTTAAGGATATTACTTATCAGTAGGTAAGGAGAGAAACTTGTAAAACATTGACAAACTATTCCTAGATGTTTTAGAAACATTGAGATAGTCTAGGTAAAAGTTAATGTCTGTAAGACTGACAATTACCTTTGTTGGTCCCTCCAGCAATCATATTGGTCAAGTTCACTGAATATTACCTACTTAAAGTAAAAGCAACTTTTAAAAATTCATGGGATGGTTGATATTTGATGAAAGTAGTATCTGATGACAATCAAGGAATTAAATTCTTGTGTGAAAAGTATTTATCTCTTCATGAGTTTAAAAAGTGTTATAACAATTTTAGGTTTTAGCCCTTTGAGGCCAATTAAAGGAAATCTTGATAACTGATGTTTTCTATTCAAAATTTTTTGTAACAAAGCATCATAAAAAATTTAGTAACCATTTTCTAATGTCAAATTAAAAGAAAATAAGCTGATGTTTGTTGTGAATATATTTTTCAGATAAAGAATGTAAAATATAAGTTATAAAGACTTAGTCCAAATTCCACAGGGTTATACAATGTGCTTGGATGAGCAGGATATGATCTGGAAGTAATGAAGGTTCCCATATGAAAGACAAAATGATAACAGGTATAATCTATACAGAAGCAGGCAAAATTGCTAGCACATTTTAAAGTTTTCCCGTGTCAAGGGTTAAAATAAAAATGGTTTTCCAGTTCTCAGGAAAACAAAAAATACAATTAAGCTTACTATTTTCAAAACAGATTGACAAATTGGGGTTTTAGTGCAAAAGTACATGGGGATGTTTCCAAAGTATGTTTACCAATCAGGAGAGAAACCCTAAGATAGGGTCTGCAGTCAAGCAAGTGGACATTTTGGGGATAATGCTACCTTCCTCCATTCATAATGCACATACCGAGTTAAATTCCCTAAATACTGAAACAAATATACCTACTTAACTTTGTTTGACTAGGTCTCAAACATATTTCATCAGGGAACCTTTTTATTATGACCATTTATATACTAAGGAATTGATGTCCTAAGGGACATACTTTGAGAAATGCTGCTAAATGGCACATAAATGTCTCAATTCTAAAGATGCTGAGTCGAGCAACAACTGTGACTCATTTTAGTGTATCTAAGGAAATTAATAAGTAATACTTCTCAAATATTCTTTTTATTTCTTCATAGAATAAATCTTAAGTGCAGAAATCCCACCTACTTTTTTTTTTTTTTTTTTTAATAAACCATGCTGATGCAGAAATGGGAAAATGCTACAAAGACAGAACCGAAAGCACACAGCATAACAATCATAAATGCTTTAAAGCATTTAAAAGAAGAGGATGAGGGGAATGTCAATATAAAAACCACTATGAAAAGGTGAAAAATTACCAGATTATCTCTGGTCTCTTAAAGGAGTCTGAAGGGGTCCTCTCCAAATAACTGAGTTGATTTAGATTCATTCTCTCTAGCCCCCTGATGAGATGGCATCTAATATATATGGGAGCTCAACTGGTTCTCCCAAGGAAAGGCGACCCTGCAGCCAACTACTGCCTGTCTCTAGATACCACACCCAAGCAATCCCCTTCATTCCCTCTAAGCCTGCTTCATTGGAAATCAGTTTTAATGGCACAGTTATATATAAAAAAGGAGGAGCAATGGAGTCCCTAGTCTACTAAAACAAGGGTGTTGGCAGGGAAGGAGGGTTGACATACATGTTCCTAATATCTGAGTTGGCTGAAATTTGTAATGAGTTTTTCATGAGGAACAATATTACAACTGATAAAATAGATCTCCTAGTTCTGTTTCATCACTGATAATTTTGAGAACATCACTGTGAAAATATCCTACCAGTTATAACATTATCTTCCTAAAGAAATAAAAAAGTATTTTGTTTTGTAAATATTGCACACTAAATATAATAAATGAGAATTAACTTATTGGTAAATTATGGACAGGCTGCAGTTAGTTTCCTAAAGACTTAAGAGTTCTCTCCAAGATTTATTTATGGTCCATGTGACATAGCATGGCTTTTTAATGCCCAGTATTTTCTCAACTTGATATACCCACTTTAATTCTTACAACTCCTAATTTAAACTATGTTAGTCAGCAAATGTCTTAAGTCTTGAATTGGAAATCTAAGATGGACTAGTTAGAATGAAAAAATAAATGCCTTAAACAGAAATGCATTTTACCTAAATCTTACTTCATTTTTCCCTAATTCAATATAAAAATATATATTTCAAAACACTTTGATATATCTGAGAAACCGTGCAATAAAAAAGGCCTGTTCCCAGGTTGAGTATGAAGGGTTCAGTTACAGTACAGCAAGGCAAGCGTGTGGCTGCAGGTGCATTTTCCTCTTCTATAAACTCACACTGACCTGAAAGGATAACATTAAGAAAAATACATGCTATGAAGAGCAAAATAAAGATATGGCACTGAGCACCTTTTATAATATTGTAATAAAACATTCATTAATTCCTCTGTTGAAAATCTGAGAAAAGATTATAAACAATATTTCTGTGCATTGTTTCAACAGGATTCTTTACATCAATGGTTAAACTTTCTGACAATATCATAAGAATTCATGCTAAAATAGCTATTCTAGTTATAAAACTAGATATAAAAAGAGTTAAACAATAATTGTTTATAAAATCAGTTTTCTGTGATGTGAAAAAAGCTGATCAAAAATACTTTAAGGTAATATGAAAGTCCATAGATTCTCTTTCTGCCAATGTCACCATGTGCTACAGGAGCTTCGTAGTTGGCCAACTAGAATTTATATCACAGACTGATGCATGAGGTCTTCTATTAACATCAGTATTTCTTTTTTAAAAAAAATACTATAATGCTTTCACTGCTGTACCATGAAGTATTATTCAAATAAATTATAACTACACTTCATCAAAACAGAATTTAAGAAAGTACATTCTGCCAGACTGATTTTTGAGTCTTCTAAATTATATTTGTTCACTCGCCCACCAATTTGAAAAATCTAGTAATTTGTACAGGGCTTCCTAGTCATTAATATGAATTAGTAATGCTATAACTTAAAATTTTTAAAAAATGGAACACATACCAGCAAAGCTCAGCATCAGCCAAAAGATACTGACATACCACAGGCAAAAGGCCAAATCTACAGTGACATGGTAAAGGTCAATTTATGGAAAATCCAAATAAAAATTCCTATCAAAATATTTTATTCATTAGAATTAGTTTACAATGAAAATCTTAATTTAATAAGATGACTTTAGGCCTTTGTGCTAGACTCTCATAACCAGAAAGAATAGCAATTTTAGCATGAGATCTTATGATATTCAACCATTCAGAAAGTTCAACCATTTATTTAAAGAATCCTGTTGAAACAATGCACAGAAAAAGCTATAGGAGTAACAGATGTTAAGTCTACAATTAAAAAATACTTTTTAAATTTTTTTTCCTACAGTCAGGACACAAATACTAATAATTTTCTACTCTTCTATTGCCAGAAATTCCATGAGCATCCAGAAGTGGGCGGAAAAAAAAAGTGAGTTGAAGGTTAAACCTGCATCTAGCTGGTTGACATTAAAACCCTAGAAATGGCATTAAGAAGCATAAGACAGGGACCCCGTGGCTCACTCGGTAGAGTGTGGTGCTGATAACACCAAGGCCGCGGGTTCGGATCCTATATAGGGATGGCCGGTTAGCTCACTGGCTGAGCGTGGTGCTGACAACACCAAGCCAAGGGTTAAGATCCCCTTACCGGTCATCTTTAAAAAAAAAAAAAAAAAAAGAAGCATAAGATAGTACTACTAACTCCTGAAAAAAAATGAGAAACACCTGCAAACTTTTTTCTATTGAATCTTTAGTAAATTTGAAATTAGCATACACTATCTTTCTAGCGATATTGTTGAATAGTCAGAACTGCTACAAAACCAGTGCTGAGAGCTAATAAATATTTATGGTGCCACCTGGTGATTTCCTTCAAGTTTAGCCACAGCAATAATTTTGGATGCCATTAGTACTGCCCCCACAGGTGCACGTTCTCCTCTCGGTATATGGGAAATGGTATGACTGGGGACCAGATTGTTTCAAATGTTCTGCAACATCACTGAGAAGAGCTGCCAGCTAAAGGAAAAAAATGAAAATGGAGAATACTTTACTATGCTTTTCCACAGATATAATCACTATTTCATACCTGCAAAACCTAAAAGAAAAAGGAAACTCCTTTATTCTAGATAACCTGTAAATTCAGAATTCTAAATATAATTTTCTTTACAGGAGTAGAATATACTATACATAAATATCCATCTCCTTATTGAATCCTTGCTGGGATTTTAGTGTAAAAGGAGAAGGAGAAACAGGATCCAGATGCTGAATGACAGCTTCAGCAACATCATATGAGATGGCTTTTGGGTTTGCCCCACAGTTTGAGTTTCTTTGTCATGAGCAGTTGTGCCAGGCCATTGAGGAACACCAGAAAGATGGTTATGGACATCACAATCACATAGTGGCTGATGCTGCAAAAGGAGAAGAAATAAGTTACAGGAAGAGAGAACACATATGAAGAAAAGCATAAGATTCCTCTAAATAATGTTTTAAATAGAAATATAAAATACACAGAATTACAAAGAATACCAATGATTTCAAAATGGATACCAAAATGTTTAAAAAAACACAAACTTGCTATATAGCATTATATGAGTAATATATGTACTTCCTTAATAACGTATTAATTAAGAATTAATAATACATATTAACATATATTAATTTTTAATCCCTAATAACAAACTACCATCATGTTGAAATAATGATGAATATAAAAATGTGAGATATCTGCAACAACTATAATATGTTATGAAAATGTTTGTGATTGCTATTAGGAGTATCTGTGCCTTTGTCACCAGTAGAAATTAAATTTTAAAAGCTTTTAGAAAAATAAAGACAATTTTCCCCCTCCAATTCCTGGGCCCTCTGAATTCTCTCTAGACTCTCCAAGATATTCCCAGATTAAGTATTCTGTCATTTTAGAGCATGCCATCTTATGCTTTGAAATAAGTTAAAAGTACTTTGATAAAACTACCAGCCACAAAGAAAGAAAAATGTCACCCAAACTAAAAGTCAGTGCAGTGAAAGGTTTAGTCAAGAAATCTAAACAAAGAGAAAAAGGACAAATCTCTTTATTAATCCCACAATCAAAGCTATTGTCTCCTAGACTTTTATAAAAAGATAGAATAATGAATACTATTAAAATTACTCAGTTCTAGTTCTCATCTATCAGCAATAGTAAATGTTCAGTTTTCCTTTTTAAACACAGTAATCATACTGTCTACACAGAATACAGCTTGATAAAAAATTCAGAAGTATGGAGCTGGCTGGTTAGCTTAGTTGGTTAGAGCATGGTGTTATAACACCAAGGTCAAGGGTTCGGATCCCCTTACTTGCCAACTGCCTCCCACCCCCGCAAATTTAGAAGTATGGAAAGAAATGTAGGATACAGATCTGATGAATATACAGTAAAGCAGAAGCTTCACACAGTGATGCTAGTACAGTTTTGTCCAAGCTTAGCTTAGCTACAGTGCATATTGGCAAGCTGTCTATTTTCAATGCCTAACAGAGTTATATTTAACTATCTAATTTTAAAATAGATTTGCGTTTTTTACATCTTTATATTCCTTTATGTATTTTACATTCTTCTATTCTTTTTTTTGCAGTTTTACATTCTTCAACAAAGAGAGGGGGTCATGGTTTAGCAGGACTATACCCATGCTAGTGTGATGAAGGCAGGTCACATTTCCTCCCTCTTGCTCTCATCTACCCCCAACAAACAGGAGAGGAGTCACAGAGCTGGCTAAAGAACCCCTATCAAGGAGTGGCTCACAGGGCAGGCCCCAGAGAACATCAGGAAAGGTAACTGCTGGGTAAAAGTAAAGCAGGCCAATCACCTAAAAGGACGTGGAGACTAAAAGAGAAAGGGAGAAAAGGTCTCTCTCCCACTTTTCCAATAACTTTAACCCAATAGGTGAGGGGCCCCCAAAATGTAGAGTTGCTGGCTCTAGGCCATCTATAGCATGTTGTCAGGAATTTGTCCACAGGCAAGGCCTCTAAGGCCAGGAAAGAAGAGCCTTCTATTCTGTGTGGATTTTTTTTTTTAGAGTAAGAACCTCCAATTGTTAAGTTTTATAGTCTGATAAGATTTTCTTTGGAAAGGCACTGGCTGGAAAATTTTTATTTAGAATCTTTGTCTAGGTTCACCTCATACAGTAAATTTGAAATAGAAAAGGAAGAGCTGTCTAATTAAAAAGCAAAAATTAGAACCAGTTCTGTTAGAAATCTGGCTCCAATCTAGGGTAGACTCCTGACCTAAAAAGAAAACAATAAAACCCTAAAAAGAAAACAATAAAAACCTAATCCCTAATTCATAAATATCAACAGTAAACTAAGATTTTTTTAAAAAAACACTCGTTTGTTTTCATGTTAAAAGTAATGTAATAGGATATTTGACCTGGAATTTTTTCTATTTAAGTGTGTGTGTGTGTGTGTGTGTGTGTGTGTGTGTGTGTGTGTGTGTGTGTGTGTGTGTGTGTGTGTGTGTGTGTGTGTGTGTGTGTGTGTGTGTGTGTGTGTGTGTGTGTGTGTGTGTGTGTGTGTGTGTGTGTGTGTGTGTGTGTGTGTGTGTGTGTGTGTGTGTGTGTGTGTGTGTGTGTGTGTGTGTGTGTGTGTGTGTGTGTGTGTGTGTGTGTGTGTGTGTGTGTGTGTGTGTGTGTGTGTGTGTGTGTGTGTGTGTGTATTTTTGTTTTGTTTTTGCCCTGAATGAATATGATATGAATCGTGTGTGTGTGTGTGTGTGTGTGTATTTTTGTTTTGTTTTTGCCCTGAATGAATATGATATGAATCTTATCTACAATTTAATTAAATCACTGATAATTATTTATTTAAAAATAAAAATAATGATTATAAGACTAGATTTATTTATCATCCTACCAATCCTTGCTGGGAATAAAATGATCTAGATATTTATTTTAATAAAACACTCCTGGAAAACTTATGCCAAAATAGACAAGATTATGTTATTAAAATTATGTGAGCCATGCTGACATTTTATCACACAGAAGTTAGTAATTGGTTGACTGATCTTACTTTAAAAGTTTTCCAAAGCAAAGCAACTCAAGTTTATCATGGCATAGAGATGCTGGGAAAATATACTGTTAGAAAACTAGAAATTTAAAAAGAAATCAGAATAAATTCTTCTTCCAGGAGATAGTATAGGTATATGTACCCCTATTCCTCCTGCTAAGTACAACTAAAAATTTTGGACATTATATATAAACAAATACAAGAAGATGGAAAGAAGAAGGCAGACTGGTTAGGAATCTTGGGACCCAAGGAATGCCACAGTGAATTCCCTGGATTTTCTTTTTGTCTCATATATACCAGACTTGCAGGAAGAAGCTGGCAACCTGAAAATGCCACTGGGTACATATCAAAAAAATCCAAAAAAACAAAAACACTACCACAACAAAAGCCTGCTCTCTCTGTCCAAGGGACAGACAATGAAGGGGACAGCCACAGAAGATAGAAGACTTTTCGATGTTAACTGCTCTGCTTCAGCCAAACACCACAGGAAAAAACAGTGGCCCCAGCCCACCTGCTCCAATAAAGGCTGAGTAGGGAGCCTAGACTTCCATCCTCATCAGACTGTAATGGGGCACTCCAACTCCCCCATCCATCCCCACCTCTCCACCTCTGTGGTGTCAGAGAAGGCTGAGTAGGGAAGCTGGTATTCTTATCCATGCTTGGCAGATATCAGTGGACACCCACCTGAAAGCCTGGATTACCACCCCCATTCAGCGGTAATGAGGTCCCCTCCCTCCCCTTCCTCACTGGGGTTGTGTCAGGAGAGGCCTAGGGAAGTCAAGAATTTCACCACCACCCAGAGGTACCAAGGCCATTCCCGTCCCCACCATGGTATTAGTGTAGGTCATGTGGGGGAATGATAAAAAAGGACCTCCCACCCTTCCCAGCCAGAGAGGTATCTATCAGGCTTAGTATGGAGCTATAACACCCTCCCCTGCCAGGTAATAATGAAGAGCCCTCCTTCAAGTATCAATGGAGGCCATATGGGGAATTGAATTTCCACTCCCATCAGGCAGAAATGAGGTAGTGTTTCCTTTTCTCATGCCATAGTTGTGCCAGAGGAAGCTAGTTAAAACATAAGGTTTAAATAAGATTAAGTGTCTCATAACATACCCAATATGTCGAGATTTCAATCAAAAATCATCCAAACCAAGAACCAGGAAGATCTCAAACAGAATGATAAAAAATATAATAGATAGATACTAACTCCTAGATAACACAGCGGTTAGAATTATCTGGCAAAAATTTTAAAGTGGCCATCATCAATACTTCAACAAGCAATTATGAACACACTTGAAACAAATTTAAAAAAGAAAATCTGAGCAAAGAAATAGAAATTTTCAGCAATTCAATAAAAGACATAAAGAAGAACCAAATAAAAAAATCTTAGAACTGAAAAACACGATAACCAAAATAAAAAACCCAATGGATGGGTTCAATAGCAGAACTAAGGGGTGACAGAAAAGAATCCATAAACTTAAAAGATAAAGCAACTGAAACTACCCAGCCTGAACAACAGAGAAAATAAACTTAAAAAAAAAAAAAATGAACAAAGCCTCAGGAAACTGTGGACCATGACAAAAGATATAACATTTGTGTCACTAGAGTTCCAGAAAGAAAAGAAAAAGAGGGAAAAAGAGTACTCAAGAGAATAAAGGGAATTGTGGCTAAAAACTTCCCAAATTTGGCAAAAGACATTAATCTATAGATTTTAGAAGCTGATCAAACTTCATACAGTATAAATTTGAAGCATTCCACACAAAGGCACATCAACCTACTGAAATCTAAAAAAAAATAATAATAATAATTTGAAAGCAGTGAGAGAGAAATGACACCTTACCTATATGGGGAAAACAATTAGAATGATAGCAGATTTCTCATCAGAAAACACGGAAACAGAAAGAAGTGGCATACTCTTTCTTAAGTACAGAAAGAAAAAGAACTGCCAACCCAGTCCAGTGAAAATATCCTTCAGAAATAAAGGGGAAATCAACATTCTCAGATAGAGGAAAACTAAGAGAATTTTTTACCCAGAGGCCGACCCTAAATGAATGTCTAAAGTTCTCTAAACAGAAAGAAAAAAATAAAAGAAGAAATCTGGTAAAATCATGAAGGTAGAAAAACTTGGTAGGCAAAAATATAGGTAAATATAGTGCATTTTCTAAATTATATTTGATATTGAAAGCAAAAAGTATAAAACACTGATGTGGTCTCAAATGTATATGAATAAATATTTAAGACAATTATACTGTAAATGGGGGAGGGTAACGGGATATAAAATAAGGGAAGGTTTTTATTCATCACTCAAAACTGGTAAAATGACACCACCAGTAGACTGTGATTAGCTATGTACATATAATTCCTAGAGCAATTACTTAAAAAGTCATACAAAGAGATACACTAAAAAACACTATGGATAAGTAAAAATGGAATTCCATAAAAAGTTCATGTAAGATACAGATAGGCAGGAAACCCAAAACAGAGAGAATAGAAAACAAATAATAAAATGGCAGACTTAAGCCGTAACATATCAATAATTACATTAAATGTAAATAGTCTAAATATATCAACTAAAAAGCAGAGATTGGTAGAGTTGATTAAAAAACATGACCAACCCATATATTGTCTACAAGACATTCACTTCAATTATAATGATATAGGCAAACTGAAAGTATAAGTATGGAGAAGATATATCATGTGAATTAAAAGAAAGGAGTGAGTGGCTATATTAATATCAGATAAAATAAACTTCATGGCATAAGATACCCTACTTTCAACAATTTATAGAAGTGAAAATCAGCAAGGATATGGAAATCAACAACACCATCAATCAACAGGATATAATCAACAATTACAGAACACTTGCCACGACATCAGCAGAATACATGTTGTTTTCAAGTGCTCATGTATACCAAGACAGATCATATCTGAGGCCATAAAACAAACCTCAACATGTTTAAAAGAACTGAAATCATACAGAGTATCTTCTCTGGCCACAATGGAATCAAACTGGAAATCAATAAAAGAAAACAGGACAATCTCCAAACACTTGGAAACTAAACAACACACTTAAAAATATAAAAAGATGAAGTTTCACGAGAGATTAAGAAAATTGGCATGAAAACAAAAATCCAACATATCAAAGTTTGTGGGACTCAGCTAAAGCACTGCTGAGAGGTAAATCAACCCATACAAATATGCACCCCCCACACACAAAAAGGAGTGTAAACTGCATACCTGATATCACTATACACCTATCACTGTGAGTCTCACACTTTACACAAAAATCAACTAAACCAGATCATGAACTTAAATATAAAATGTAAAAGTATAAAGATTTTAGGAAAAAAAACAAAACAGAAAATCTTTGGGATCTGCGGCTAGGCAGACTTTTTAGACTTGATATACCAAAAGCACAACCTAAAAATGGAAAAACTGATAAATCAGGCTTTATCAAAATAAAAAACTTTTGCTCTGTGAAAGACCTTGGTAAGAGGATGAAAAGATAAGCTACAGACTGGGAGAAAATATTTGCAAACCGTATATCCAACAAAGGACTAATATCTAGAATACAGAATAAATTCTCAAAACTCAACATAAAAAACAAACAATTCAACTAGAAAATGAACAAAAGACATGAACAGATATTTCACTGAGGAGGATATACATACAGCAAATAAGCAGATGAAAAAATGTTCAACATCCTTAACCACTAGGGAAATATGCAAATTAAAACTAAAATGAGATGTCATTACACATCTACTTGAATGGCTAAAATAAAAAATAGTCACATGAAAGAAATACTGGCAAAGACGTGGAGAAACTGGATCATTGCTCTCTGGTATAGCCACTCTGGAAAAGTTTGGCTGTTTCTTATAAAATTCAACATGTAACTACTCAGCAAGTGTACTTCTGGGCATTTATGCCAGAGAAATAAAAAAATTATGTTCACAAAAATGTTTATGGAAGTTTTTTTTCATAATAGCCAAAAACTGGAAATAACTTTGATGTCCTTCAACAGGAGAATGATTAAATAAATTACAGTGCAATACCATGGATCTACCTGACAAGAAAAAGGAAGAAACTATTGAAACATACAACCTGAATGAATTGCCAGAGAATTACACTCAGTGAAAAAAGCAAATTACATAGTATATGATTCCATTTATAGAGCATTTATGAAATAACAAAACTATGGATATGGAAAACAGACTAATGGTTGCCAGGAGTTAAGGAGGGGTGGGGGTGAGAGGGAAGTGCGTGTAGCTATAAAAGGGCAACATGAAGGATACTTGTGTTGATAGAAATGGTCTGTATCTTGACAATATCAACATCAATATCATATACATATATAGTACTGATTGTATTATATGTTATAGTTTTACATAAAGTTACCATTAGGGGGAAACTGGGTAAAGAGCACACAGGATCTCTCTGTACTATTTCTTACAACGTCATATGAATCTATAATTATTTCAAAATAAAATGTTTCATTAATTTTTGTTATTCAGTTCACAGGCTGTACCAAAACAGGAGGTGGGCTGGATTGGGTGGAAAGGCCATAGATAGCTCATCTCTACCCTAGACTGGAAGCTCCATGGAAAAGGGGATCATGATCTTTAGCTCTCTTCCCATCGTATCTCTAAGGTCCCCTGAGAGACCTTGTGGGCCTCCAATCAATATTTGTTAAATGAATTATTAGAGACTAATATGTAATTAAAAGATATCATAAAATCTTCTTTTGTTTTGTATTATCTTCTCTTCTCACCCCAAGCGTTCTAACCCACCCACACCTGTGCCCGTATTTCCTCCTGCACCTGCTCCTCTCTAAAACAAATCCTTCCCACTACTGTTTTGGATCCCACCCCAACTTTTCTACTAAAGGCCTTACTTTTGTAACTATTCCTTCCTCTCCTATACCATCAGTTTTTTCTTCTCTATGGTGAGCATATCCTTCACCATACAAATGTGTAATTTCTCTCATCCTAAAAACAAACCAAAACTCTCCCAAGATTCCATAGCTCCCTAACTTAAGGCATTTTAAATCTGATATATCCAAAACCCAACTCTTAATCTCCCACACCTTCTGTCACCAAACACACTCCTTCTAGAGCCTTCCCCATCTCTGGAAATGGATTTACCATTCACTTAGTTACTCAAGATCAAAAATCAGGAGTTATCCTTGATTTTTATCTTTTCTTCTCCTAGTACATCCACTTTATCAACAAATTCTATCAACCTATCTTTTAAAATATTTTCTAAGTCCAGCTGCTTGTCACCATTTTGAATTGCTACCCTAGTGCTGCCATCATCTATAGCTTAGAATACTGCAATAGCCTCTTAATCTTCCTGCTCCCTCTCTTGACCCCTCCAATATGTTCTCCACACTGTGGCCAGAGTGCTGTTTCAAAAATGTGAAGCAAATCCACTGCCTTGCTCAACAATCTAATGCTTCATTAACTTGGAATAAATTCCTAATTCCTTACAATGACCTTCAAGGCCATAAGTGATATCAACTGTCTACTCTCTGAACTCTCCCTCTACCATGCTTCCCTTCACACCATTCTAGTTACACTAACCTTCATGTCTTCAAAAGTATTTACTGACATAAGGAAATGATTAAAAAAAAAAAAAAATTGGTTAGAGCATGGTGTTATAACACCCTCAAGGGTTCAAATTCCCAAGCAGACAAACAACAGAAACAAAACAAAACTTTGCATATGTTTACACATAAATTAAGGCTCAAAGGATATATATTAACATGTGTATATCCAACGTGGTTATCTTAGTCATTTGAATTATGAGTAACTTCTTATTTTTCTTAGTGCTTTCAGTATTTTCTATAATAAGCTTGTGATACATTTCTATTTATGTGAAATTTACAAATTATGCTAGGTTTCGCACAGAACTCTAAGGCTGACTTTGTAATTACCACAGAAATCTTCAACTCTATTCTGTTTCTGAGGCCTCCCAGGACATTTCAAAATCTGTACCAGTTCCTGAGATCAAAATCCTCAATCCAATAAACTGGATATAATGGTTACAAGTTCTTCATATTATAAGGATGCTTACTCTCCAACCTAGGGACTGAAGTTTGGAGTCAGGAAGTGAAAACTATCCAACACAGAGCCTGAGGATCAAATCTAGGAAAGCTCAATCTCACCTTGATTCTGTGGGAAAAGCAGGCAAGGAGGTTGGAATCCAGGTAGATGAAGGAAGCCAGGAGGACTATAAAATATGACACTATAGAAAGGATAAACAAGTGGGGTATATCCATACAACGGAACACTATTTAATAGTGAAAAGTAACAAAGTACTGATACATGCTACAACATATAGAGAGAGACGAATGCCAAAAAACATTACACTACTTGTAAAAAGTCAGATGCAAAAGACTATACATTGTGTGATTCTATTTAAATAAAATGTCCAGAACAGGTAAATCTGTAGAGACAGAAAGCAGATTAGTGGTTGCTTAGGGCTCAGAATGAGCAAGGGCATAGATTGTAAACAGGCACAGGGGAACCTTTTGGGTGATGGAAACGTTCAAAAACAAGTTTATGGTGATGGTTGCACACCTCCATAAATTTACTAAAAATCAATAAAATGATTTAAAATAATCATTTAAGTCATTTAAAACCTTGAAATGGATGGATTTTGTGGCCTGTAAATTATACCTCAAAAAAGTTATTAAAAAAAATGAAAGATTATATGCTAGCAGATTTTTGTTCTGTTAAATTTCTATCTCTTTTAGATGCAAGTATTATAACTGACTTCATCTTGTAAGAAAAATGTTCTGTAAAATCAGGTGACCCATCCTCAAATTTAATGTAAAGTCTATAAAAGGTATTCCACAGATCACTTATCTCCTTACAATGGCCTAAAATTACTGACTCTTGGCTCATTTAACCTAACATTATTGGCAGGGAACAGTTGTGAAGCTCATCGTTTTCATGCAATTGAGCTACAAGGCATTCAGCTTGTGATACTTTGCATCAATCAAGTCTTAGTGTCATATCAACACAGCAAAGTTAAAAGAACATCAAATTTCAACTTGAAATGAGTTCAGCAGACCCCATTTTCCCCCCTAACCATTTTGACATCATTTAAATAAACAATTCTCAAGGTTTACAAGTATGATAGTAGAGAAGGACAACATATGTGTGTAGAGGGACACACAGAATTGCCAGGAGGACTTTTTCAACCTGCACAATGGGTAATAAAAGGTTGACTGTATTTCTCCTCAATCAGGGTCATGGCCAATAAAAGCTGGTCATATCTGTCAGACATACTGGGGCAGAAAAAGGTTGAGAATCATTGATTTTAGCAAAGATTGGTATTCATGGTAAGAGTACAGACATTTTATGACACTTTACATTTAGGATATTCAAAAATTATTGAATAGAATCAGAGTTTTCATTATATCTAAATAGAAGTGATATATACTTCAGTTGTCATTTTTATTTTAATAAGGTATAACAATAGTGCACGTAGGAAACGAAGTCCAAGTGAATACTGCTATCAAATTAAACTGCAGCACAATAAAACTGATGATCCTGGCTCTATTCACCTCACTATATATACATTTAGAACATAAATTTAAATGTTTTTATAGTTATGAAAATTACCTCAAAGAAATTTTTTCTCTAGTTTTAAAGATGTACTTTCAGTATGCCATATGAAAGGCAATACTCTGTAAAGTTCATGACCTGCTATAAATGAAGATAAAGTGTAAGTAACAATCAAAAATAGAAAATACTAAATTAGCTGTGTCAGCTGAACACAGTTTTATGGCCTGGGCAAGATATTTTTCACATGGCTGTTTCACATGGCTGCCACAGGTTCACAAGAGAAACACTGAACTTATACCATAGCTTCAGCTGAATACAGTGACTGCAGTGTATTCCTTTCTGAGTCTCAACTTAATTTTGGTAAAATCTGCTCTGAAGATGCATTTTAAACACAGAGTACTATACCCATAAACAGATGTACTGTCTAAGGCCCTAGTAATGTGATCTTTATTGTTAAAGAAAGGATTACTTGTTTATTAACCAGAAAATAATAGGTGATGAATCTCTCAAAAGTATTCTGAAAATCCACTGCAGTCCCAACAACACTTATAAACATCACAGATATATGCCAGACTAGTGAGCTCCCACTCCTCTCTCAAATTCTAGAATAGAGTCTCATCATTTCAGTATTCATAAAGCAATAAAATAGTAAGAACAAAAGGACAACATTCCATTCCTATGAAAAACAGTCATGGAATGGCTGAAGTTATTAACTATTTTACTAACACAAAGGAGTTCAGAAGTAAAATTTCTGACAAAGGCAAAGCACTGCAGGAGCATAATTCAAATAACTGTGGTTCCCATTAAGGGAACTCTGCCAGTAAGTTTAATAACATCAGCAACATGACCAAAAACATCTCAGCTTTTCAGATACACTTCCACATAGGAATAATTTGAAAGTCAAAACTTAAAAGCAACATTCTCACAAACAGAAAGCAGAAAAAAGTACAATAATGAAGTTTTGATATGTGAACTCTATTATATGGTGCTTTAGTTTTGAATCTTAAGTTATATCTTTCCCCCCACTATCCAAGCCTTTTCTTGGCAATAAATTAGATGTTTATGAAGATGCACAAACCACTCCTGCCTATTAGACCAGTACTACATGGGTCACTGATGCAATATATACCATTACTGCTACATAGGATACAAAGAGAAGATTTTAGAATTCTAACTTACGAACAAGAGCAGCACAACAAAAACCCCATATTGCAGCATCAATCATGGGTGATTCCATTTAGAAAGCCTATCTTCACTAACTCAGATTTCATTTTTCTCTCTCCATCCTATCTACTGCTGTGGATTGAATTCTCCCTACTCCCCAAACTCACAGAGACTCAATCCCCACTGTGACCGTGTTAAGATGGTGGGAAATCCTATTATGATAACTGAAAGGTGGGGCCTTTGGGAGGTGATTAGATTGTGAGGACCATGCCCTAGTAAATGACTGATCCATTCACTGAATAATAAGTTGATGGTTTATGTGGAGTGTACTAACATTAATAAAGCAAATGTATTTCACAGGGCCTAGCTTCCAAAGCCCTGTAGTTTCAGGTATAGCCTAACTTTTAAAAATTACATATAGAAAAGTTAAGCTTGTGAAAGACAGGAAACTTTCCCCAGGCTAAAGTCTCTATTGTAGATAAAGAATTGTAACACAGCAAAATTGCTGGCTCAAGTACAGATGTCCTTGGTTAACCTACTGATTGATATGTTAAGAAAGTTCCTTGATTGTTGTGTAAAAATACCAAGGAAATTGCTGTAAGAAAAGACAGTGCTTGCTAAGAACAAGCTTTTGTTGGTGTGTATCGACTTAACCTTTTACAAATTGCATCATGGAATGTCACTTTGTTTATTTCACTGATGTTACTAGTTTCCATTTGTTAAAACTATATTTAACCATAATTCTGTCCATATCCTTGAGTTCTTTATAATGATTAAATCAACAGAATTTTCTTGTGAAACTTCCTTGTCTTTACAATAACAGGGAGAGGCTAACTTTGAATTGCTGCTGTCACATTCAGTTTTCTCCTCCTAAAGGGGAAATTATTGAAGTGCAGTCCTTCCGGGCCGCTCAATGCATACATAGCGCTTTGAGTAATCATGTAATTCTTTTTTTCATCTCCGTTACACAGGGGGAAGTGTAACAGGTTTAATGGGTGGTAATGGGTGTGGCTTTGAATGTCTTTATAGGGAGAGCAAGTGAGAAGTTTAGCTCTTTCTCTTGCTCAGCCATTTCGATACCCTGGGTTGCTGCAGAGTAACCACCAACAAGAATAAGGCCCTCACCAGATGTGTTCCCTGGACTTTGGACTTCTCAGCCTCTGAAATTTTAAGAAATAAATTTTATTTCTTTATAAATTATTCAATTTCAGGTATTCTGTTTAAGCAACAGAAATGAATACAGAAAATTGGTACTGCTCTTACAACAAATACCTGAAAATGTGGAAGTGGCTTTGGAACTGGGTAAAGGGTGGAGGCTGGAAGAATTTGGAGGAGTAGGCTAGGAAAAGCCTAGATGCTAGTGAGAGTTCCCAAAACAAGACAACCAGGGAAATTTTAGAACATCTTAGAGACTGGTTACTGCTGTCAGAAATACAGGAGATGTAAATGAGAAGAAGCTTATTGGAAACTGGGTTAACAATCATTTTTATTTACAAACTGGCAAAGAACCTGGCTGAATTGTGTCCATGCCGGAAGGCTTTATGGAACGCAGAACTTAAGAGTTATGGAACAAGAGTATTCGGTGAATTATGGCAGAAAAAGCATGAAGTAAAGACAGAATTTATAATTAAAAGGGAAGCAGAGTGAAAAACTGGAAAACTCTCAGCCTAGGCACATAATGAGTGAGAAAGTCTATTCAAGAGAGGAAACCAAGGGTGTAGCCCAGCAACCGCTTGCTAAGGGGGTTAGTACAGAAGGAAGAGAAAATCAAGAGAATGAAAAAACGACCTCGAAGGCACTTCAGAGATCTTTGAGACTGCTCTTCCCATCAAAGGCCCGGAAGCCTAGGGAGAATGAATCGTTTTGGGGAACAGGCCTGAGGTGTCCTCTATAGGCCTGCTGCCCATGGCCACCTGGGGATCCTGCTCCTTGCACCCCAGCTGCTCCAGCTATAGCTAAACTGGCCCCAGGTGCTGTTGGACCCATAGCTTTGGAAGATACAAGCCAGAAGCCTTGGTGGCTTCTATGTGGTGTTAAAGCTGAAGGCTCGCAGAATGCCAGAGCCTCCTATGTGATTTCAAAGGATGTATGAAAAAGCTTGGGGACCCATAAAGACATCTGTCACAGGGATGAATTCACTGCACAGAGCCTTCAGTAGAGCAATGCCTAGTGGAAATGTGGTATCAAAGATGCAGCAGAGAAACCCCACCAAGGCCACGCCTAGTGGAGCTGTGGGAGCAGGACTGCCATGGAGACCCCAGAATTGTGGAGCTACCAGCATACAATGTCAGCCTGGGAGAGGTAAAGCATGGCCTGAGACCAGGAAAGCCATAGGAGTGGAGCTGCCTGAGGACCTGGAGGCCCAACCACCGCACCAATGTAAAGAGAATGCCAGACCTGGAGTCAAGGTAGGAGATTTTTCAGCTTTTAGATTTGATGCTTGTACTGCTGGGTTTCAGACTTGAGACCTATTACCCCATTCTTATGGCCTTCATCTCCCTTTTTGAATGGGAATATGTACCTTGTGCCTCTCCCACCATTGTACCTTGGATTTAGATAACTTGTTTGATTTAGCAGTTGGACTTTGGACTTTTGAGATGAAACAAGTTAAGACTTAGGGGGATGGAATGAATGTATTTACCTGTAGAAGGACATGAGTTTCGGGAGGCCAGGGGTGGAACGCTGTGGATCGAATGTGCCCCCCAAACTCAGAAACTTAATCACCACTGTGACAATGTTAAGAGGGTGGGAAATCCTATTATGGTAACTGAAATGTGGGGACTTTGGGAGGTGTTAGATAGTGAGGATTGTGCCCTGGTGAATGGACTGATCCATTCATGGAGTAATGGGGTGTTGTTCTGATGGCTTTAAAAGGAAAGTGAGAAGTTAGCTCTCTCTTGCTTGGCCATTTTGCCATGTGATACCCTGAGTTGCTGTGGAGAGTCACCACCCAAGAGCAAGGCCCTCACCAGATGTGTTCCTGGAATTTGGACTTCCCAGTCTCTGAAACTGTAAGAAATAAATTTAATTTATTTATACATTATCTGGTTTCAGGTATTCTGTTACAAGCAACAGAAACAAACAATACACCCCTCTTTCCCAAATCCCCTCCCCTCAGCAATCCTCTTCCTTTCTTAAAGTGGGCATCTTTTGGATGATATAATTATAGACAAAGAAGACAAACAGAGCAAGGAGATATTTCAGCAGGAATGACCAGGAGAATATGTGGGAGTTTTACAGAGATCAGTTCAATACCCTCAGCCTGATGAACAAAACTGAGATCTGTGTGGCCCCTTACTATACCTGCCTTCAAGAAGTCTCTCAGAGCAAGTACTCCATTTAACCTATGGGTGTTAGATCCCTGATGATGAAGCATCAAGGCTGAGATAAACTAGAGTTTAATATAACTTATTAACTGGCTGTGTCTTTATCACCTTCCCAACCATTTTGGATTTTTAATGTTATATAGATGAGGGTGTAATGATCACACCAGGACAACAGGCATAAACCAGGACATAAATCAGCACATGTGATCACTGTATGTACAAGGCAGTGAACATTATAAAAAATACTATTATTCCAAAATATTTCTACAGCATATTTTTTATCCTGTATAGCACTAATTAATTACATAATGGTTTAATTTGCTTACATAGAAATCATTTATAGTACTGAAACATGGAGTTAACATCCTTTTCTCATGGTTAGGACTGCAGAGTGGGGGTCATCAAAGCATTTTCAGCCTACAAGTGCTAATTCGACATTCTGTTTCCCTTGGTTTGAATGGTGCTCACTGTTTGTTGCATGCCTTTATTACTCTTTTTGCTATTATTTTGTGCTTTGAAGAGCACTTTATTCCCATGATGGCTGTGTAAAGGAATACAAGGAATAGAGCTGGAATTACTACAAAAGTGCCAAGAAGAATAGCATACTAGATGTTAAATGCAACTTTTGCAATGGCTCTTCTAAAAATGCATCAAGCAAACACAGGCAACAAAAGTAAAAATACATAAACGGGAGTATATCAAAACAAAAAACTTCTGTGCATCAAAGGATACAATGTACAGAGTAAAAAGGCAATTATGGAACGGAGGAAATATTTGCAAATCATATATCTGATAAGGGGTTAATATCTAGAATATATAAAGAATTCCTACAACTCAGCAATGAAATAACCCAATTTAAATTGGGAAAATTATTTGAATATTCATTTCCTTAAAGGAGATATCAAGTGGCCAAGAAGTATAGGAAAAGATGCTTGATATGAAGTATCTAGAGTAGTCAAATTCACAGAAACAGAAAGTAGGATGGTGGCTGCCAGGGACTCAGGGGAGGGGGAAATGGGGTGTTGTTTAATAGGCATAGAGTTTCAGTTATGCAAGATGAAAAAGTTCTGGAGATTGGTTGCACAACAACGTGAATGTACTTACTACTGAACTGCACATTTTAAAATGGCTTAAGATGGTAAATTTTATATTGTGTGTATTTTACCACAATTTTTTAAAAAGAAAAGAAAAAACTGTCAAGGAGAAGGAGGGTAAAAGTTGGCAATCTGGGTTTGGTGCAAGTACTACGATGCAGTGAAAGACCTTGCAACATCACTGCAACCTGTGAGGTCTGGCCCTGAAGGAAGCAGAAAAAAACTGCCTGGAAACACATAGTGACTTCAGGGTATCAAACTAAAACATATGCTCCTCATTTATATGCTAATAGAATGTACACTATACATTCAAGCTCTGTATTCAAGGTTCTCCAAGTTAAGCATCCCAAAGAATATTTTCTGCAAATTTCTTTATCTAATTCAAATTGTTTATCACGAGCTGCTGGCCGGTCGTGGGGGCTGACCGCCACTTTGCCCCCGGCAGGAGAGGTTGCCTCATTTACAGGCAACAGCTTTGAAGTGTGGAGCAGGAAAAGAACTGTTTCTTAGCTGCAAAAGCGAGTCTCGAAACAGGGAACAGGGCACCAGGGCTGCTGTGGATGCAGACAGGATCCCGGAGGCCGGGGCCGCGCTGAAGGCGGCCAGCTGCCCTATTCAGGATTCGAGGTTTCAGGCCCGCATTAAAGAAGATTCCTGGGAGCGCCCGAGCCGTGCCGTGACTGAACAGCTGGAGGCGGCAGCGGCCGAGAACGGGAAAGGCGACAAACCAGAGGCAGAGAGTGAGCACCCGACCTGGCCCAGCACTGTGAGTGACCCCTGGCCCAGCTCTGTTCGGGGGGCTGACGCCCACCCGGCTCCCGCCTGCATCACTGGTTCACTCATCGGCCCGGGGCTGCCTCCATTTTCCCTGTTGCTGGCAGCTCGGCCCAGCTCGGCCGTCACTGAGCCCTCCCACTTGCTTGGCCCGGCGCGGGGCTTTCCGGAGCCTGTGGGCCGGCCTCGCCACACACTACCTCCGCGGTTCTCTGGCGGGGCTGGGGGCGTGGGGCGTCCCCGGCCAGTGTCGGGAGGGCAAGGAAGTACGGGCGGGCCGACTGTCACTCCACCACACCCTGGACTCCGGCCCCGGTAAACTTCCTGTTACTGGGAGGCAGATACCATCTCTGCGGCCACCAGTTCAAAAAAAAAACCTAACCAATTTCTGGTTGGGAATAGTGTGGTAGGAGAGTTCCCAGGTCCGCCTGAACCTGCCGGAGAGCTGGCTGCAGGTGGGCGCTAGATTCGGTCTATGCCGGGGGGATACAAAGGTGAACAAGCCCCGAGCGACCAGTCGTCTGTGCCTAGCAGAAACCTGGTAGACTTCCTGGGCGAGGCGGTGCCGAGCAGGGTCTTGAAGGCCCAGCTGATAAATGAGGGGTGCAGAAGACACGCCCCAGCCCAGCACAGTGCGCACAGAGTGGGGAGACGTGGGGCCAGGGAGGCGGAGACTCGACAGAAACCATACACCCGGTGGGGTCGCCACTGCACGATCCAACAGCCTGGGCCAGAGCACACGGAACAGGGAGAAGTCCTGCACAGGAAGTGAAAGCTCAACAGAGAACACACACCCTGTGGTACGTGATCCACCAGCCCAGCAGAGTCCAAGCTGACCAGAAAGGTGGCTCCCCGGAGAAGCCCAAGACCCGAGGCAACCACATACACAAGGCAATAGAGGCCAACTGAGCAGTCACGGAGGGAGCCATACGAAATTGGCAACCACAGCAACCTCCTAGTTAGTCATTAGTCTCAAACCGGTGGACTGTGAAACCCCCTGCCACAATGAATAAACATCAAAAAAAAGATACCAGAAATACAAAAAATCAAGAAAGTACACCACCAAAAGTTAATAAACCTCAAACTCTAGATACTATAGAACAAAAAGCCCTTGAAATAACTGACAAGGAATTTTGAGTGATAATTCTAAGGAAACTGAATGAGATACAAGAAAACTCAGCTAGACATCATGATGAAATGAGGAAAAGTATACAGGATCTGAAAGAGGAAATGTACAAGGAAATCAATGTCCTGAAAAAAAATGTAGCAGAACTTGCTGAACTGAAGAAGTTATTCAACGAAATAAAAAACACAACGGAGAGTTTAACCAGCAGGCTTGTCGAAGTTGAAGAGAGAACCTCTGAACTTGAAGATGGGCTGTTTGAAATAACACAAGCAGACAAAAAGAAAGAAAAAAGAATCAAGGACA
Organism: Cynocephalus volans; assembly: GCF_027409185.1. Classification (NCBI taxonomy): domain Eukaryota; kingdom Metazoa; phylum Chordata; class Mammalia; order Dermoptera; family Cynocephalidae; genus Cynocephalus; species Cynocephalus volans. Next base: position 56,605,643 of record NC_084472.1, read on the forward strand.
TGGAAGAAAATCTGACAGAGATATCAGACAACCTTAAGCGCTCAAATATCTGAGTCATGGGTATTCCAGAAGGGGAGGAAAATGGAGATTCCATTGAAAACATATTCAACAAAATAGTGGCAGAAAACTTCCCAGGTATAGGAAAAATCACAGATCTTCAGATCCAGGAAGCTCAACGATCTCCAAACGTATACAACCCAAAAAGGCTTCTCCAAGACATGTCATAGTCAAATTGGCAAAACTCAGAGACAAAGAGAGAATCTTAAAAGCTGCAAGAGAGAAGCATCAAATCACCTATAAGGGAGCCCCAATCAGGCTAACATCAGACTTCTCATCACAAACCCTAAAAGCTAGAAAGGAATGGGATGATATTTTCAAAATACTAAAAGACAAAGATTGCCAGCCAAGAATACTCTACCCTGCAAGGCTATCCTGCCGAAATGAAGGGCAAATAGTATATTTCTCAGACAAACAAAAACTGCGGGAGTTCACTACCACACGACCACCCTTACAAGAAATCCTCAAGGGAGTACTGGGTTTGGTACCTGAAAAATAACTACCACTGCCATAAAAACCCAAGAAAAATCAATACCCACTAGTATAATAAAAATGGCATTCATGAAAAGAAAACAAGCAAACAAAAACACTATCTACAACCTATGGAACCAACAAACACACAAACGAAACAGTAAATCAGAAACAAAGGAACAAAAGACACCTAGGACAACCAAACAACCAATAAAATGCTAGGAATAAATCAACACCTTTCAATAACAACTCTCAATGTAAAAGGCTTAAATTCCCCAATCAAAAGACACAGACTGGCTGACTGGATCAAAAAGGAGGACCCAACTATATGCTGCCTTCAAGAGACCTACCTCACCCATAAAGATTCACACAGACTAAGAGTGAAAGGATGGAAACAGATTTACCATGCAAACAGAAAAGAAAAACGAGCTGGAGTAGCTATTCTTATATCTGACTTTAAACTAAAAACCATAAAAAGAGACAATGAGGGACACTACTTAATGATAAAAGGACTGATCCATCAAGAAGACATAACAATCATAAATATGTACGCACCCAATGTTGGAGCAGCCAGGTTTATAAAATAAACTCTATTAGACCTAAAGAAGGAAATAGACACTAATACCATGATAGCAGGGGACCTGAACACCCCACTGTCAATATTAGACAGATCATCTAGGCAAAGAATCACTAGAGAAACACAAGATCTAAACAAGACTCTAGACCAATTGGAATTGGCAGATATCTACAGAACATTCCACCCAACAACCTCAGAATATTCATTCTTCTCATCAGCACATGGATCATTCTCCAGGATAGATCACATATTAGGTCACAAATCAAGTCTCAATAAATTCAAAAAAATTGGAATTATCCCATGTATCTTCTCAGACCACAATGGATTAAAACTAGAAATTAATAACAAACGAAACTCTGGAAACTATACAAACACATGGAAATTAAACAGCATTCTACTTAATGACATATGGGTCCAAGAAGAAATCAAGCAGGAAATCAAAAAATTTATTGAAACTAATGAAAACAATGATATATCATACCAAAACCTGTGGGATGCAGCCAAAGCAGTATTGAGGGGGAAATTTATTGCATTAAACGCTCACTTCAGAAGAATGGAAATATGGCAAGTGAACAACCAAACACTTCACCTTAAAGAACTAGAAAAACAAGAACAATCCAAACCTAAAGGTAGCAGACAGAAGGAAATCATTAAGATCAGAGCAGAACTGAATGAAATTGAAAACCAAAAAAGAATTCAAAAGATCAACGAATCAAAAAGTTGGTTTTTTGAAAAGATAAATAAAATTGACAAACTATTAGCATGGCTAACAAAAAAAAGAAGAGAGAAGACTCAAATACCCCAAATTAGAAATGACAAAGGCGATATTACAACGGATTCATCTGAAATACAAGGAATCATTCGAGACTACTATAAACAACTATACGCCAACAAATTTGAAAATCTGGAGGAAATGGATAAATTTCTGGACACACACAAGCTCCCAAAACTGAACCATGAAGACGTAGAAGATTTGAACAGACCAATAACAATAAAGGAGATTGAAGCTGTTATCAGAAGGCTCCCAACAAAGAAAAGCCCAGGACCAGATGGCTTCACAGCAGAATTTTACCAAACATTCAAAGAGGAATTGACACCGATTCTTTACAAACTACTCCAAAAAATTGAAACGGACGCAAATCTCCCAAACTCATTCTATGAAGCAAACATCATCCTGATACCAAAACCAGGTAAAGATATAACCAAAAAAGAAAACTACAGGCCGATATCCTTGATGAATATAGATGCAAAAATCCTCACTAAAACTCTAGCAAACAGAATACAGCAACACATACGAAAAATTATTCATCACGATCAAGTGGGATTCATCCGAGGGATGCAAGGTTGGTTCAACATACGCAAATCAATAAATGTGATACACCATATTAATAAACTCGAACACAAGGACCATATGATCATCTCTATAGATGCTGAAAATGCATTTGATAAAGTTCAGCACTCATTCATGACAAAGACCGTCTATAAGTTAGGTATAGATGGAAACTATCTCAACATAATTAAAGCCATATATGCCAAACCTACTGCCAATATCATCCTGAATGGGGAAAAGCTGAAAGCTTTTCCTTTAAGAACAGGAACTAGGCAAGGATGCCCACTCTCACCACTCCTATTTAACATAGTGTTGGAAATACTGGCCAGAGCAATCAGAGAAGAGAAGGAAATAAAGGGCATCCAGATTGGAAAAGATGAAGTCAAACTGTCCCTGTTTGCAGATGACATGATCCTTTATATCGAACAGCCTAAAACCTCTACAAAAAAACTGCTGGAATTGATAAATAATTTCAGCACAGTAGCAGGATACAAAATCAACACACAAAAATCAGTAGCATTTCTTTTCTCCAATAGTGAACATGCTGAACGAGAATTCAAGAAAGCCTGCCCATTTACAATAGCCACCAAAAAAATAAAATACTTAGGAATTGAGTTAACCAAGGAGGTGAAAAATCTCTATAATGAGAACTACAAACCACTGCTGAGAGAAATTAGAGAGGATACAAGAAGATGGAAAGATATCCCATGCTCTTGGATTGGAAGAATCAACATAGTGAAAATGTCCATACTACCCAAAGTGATATACAAATTCAATGCAATCCCCATCAAAATTCCAAAGACATTTTTCTCAGAAATGGAAAAAACTATCCAGACATTTATATGGAACAATAAAAGACCACGCATAGCCAAAGCAATGCTGAGCAAAAAAAAATAAAGCTGGAGGCATAACACTACCTGACTTTAAGCTATACTACAAAGCTATAATAACCAAAACAGTATGGTACTGGCATAAAAACAGACACACTGACCAATGGAACAGAATAGAGAATCCAGAAATCAACCCACACACTTACTGCCATCTGTTCTTTGACAAAGGCACCAAGCCTATTCACTGGGGAAGGGACTGCCTCTTCAGCAAATGCTGCTGGGATAACTGGATATCCATATGCAGGAGAATGAAACTAGATCCATACCTCTCACCGTGTACGAAAATCAACTCATAATGGATTAAGGATTTAAATATACACCCTGAAACAATAAAACTTCTTAAAGAAAACATAGGAGAAACACTTCAGGAAATAGGACTGGACACAGACTTCATGAATACAACCCCAAAAGCACGGGCAACCAAAGGAAAAATAAACAAATGGGATTATATCAAACTAAAAAGCTTCTGCACAGCAAAAGAAACAATTCACAGAGTTAAAAGACAACCAACAGAGTGGGAGAAAATATTTGCAAAATATATATCTGACAAAGGATTAATATCCAGAATATATAAGGAACTTAAACAACTTTACAAGAAGAAAACAAGCAACCCAATTAAAAAATGGGCAAAAGAGCTAAGTAGGCATTTCTCTAAGGAAGATATACAAATGGCCAACAGACATATGAAAAAATGCTCAACATCACTCAGCATCCGGGAAATGCAAATCAAACCACACTGAGATACCATCTAACCCCAGTTAGGATGGCTAAAATCCAAAAGACTGTGAATGATAAATGCTGGCGAGGTTGCGGAGAAAAAGGAACTCTCGTACATTGTTGGTGGGACTGCAAAATGGTGCAGCCTCTATGGAAAATGGTATGGAGGTTTCTCAAACAATTGCAGAGAGATCTACCATATGACCCAGCTATCCCACTGTTGGGAATATACCCAGAGGAATGGAAATCATCAAGTCGAAGTTATACCTGTTCCCCAATGTTCATTGCAGCACTCTTTACAATAGCCAAGAGTTGGAACCAGCCCAAATGTCCATCATCAGATGAGTGGATACGGAAAATGTGGTACATCTACACAATGGAATACTATTCAGCTATAAAAACGAATGAAATACTGCCATTTGCAACAACATGGATGGACCTTGAGAGAATTATATTAAGTGAAACAAGTCAGGCACAGAAAGAGAAATACCACATGTTCTCACTTATTGGTGGGAGCTAAAAATTAATATATAAATTCACACACACTCGCGCGCACACACACACAAAACCGGGGGGGGGGGGGGGGGGAGAAGATATAACAACCACAATTACTTGAAGTTGATACGACAAGCAAACAGAAAAGACATTGTTGGGGGGGAGGGGGGGAGGGAGAAGGGAGAGAGGTTTTGGTGATGGGGAGCAATAATCAGCCACAATGTATATTGACAAAATAAAATTTTTAAAATATAAAAAATAAAAAAATAAAAATAAATAAATAAATAAAATTTAAAAAAACATTTTCTTCTACCTAAAAAAAAAAGAAAAAATTGTTTATCACATATCATATACATATGCATTATGCTTTTTTTTTAACCTCTATAACTTTGCTTATGTCCATTCTGTTTGTCTAAAATACTATTTCAAACCTCAAAGTCCCCTAATTGAAATTATACCCTTCATTCAAGGCTCAACTCAAATGCCAGACCTTACACAATGTTTTCTCAGTCACTGAAGGCTGAAGTGAAACAGCCTCCCTTCTGTATTCATATAGCCCTTAACCACATGCTGCCTTGTACTATAGTTATTATTATGTCTTTCAACTTGTATTAGGCCATAACCTCCCTGAAAGCAGAGGCCATGTGTTAGAATCATATACTTCCTGAGTTGAAATGTCCCTTACAAGTTATATAGCACAAGCTCCCACTCTGTGCTTGAAATCCCTATGCAATATCCTGAAGAAGCAGTTATCTATCTACAGCATTACCAAGCCTTGAGGCAGGCAATCCCATTCATCTCTGGGTACTTCACAATGCCTGAGAATGCTTTATGCATGAAGAGTGAACAAAATGTATTTTTCATGAAGAAATTACTTGTTTATTACATGCAAATACAATGCAAAAAAATAAAACCTAGCTATGTCATATTATTGTGTGATCAGTCTTAGGGAGCCAGTATTTCCTCTGTAGAACAGAAATAATTATATCCTCTTTATATCACTGTCATGAAAATTAGTGAAATAATGTAAGTTCAATTCCTAATGCATTGCATGTAATCAATATTTCCTAGATTTTTAAAAACTTCTTTATAATAAAATATTAATAGTTATTATCATCAACTTAATACCTTTCTCAGTAATCCTTTTCCAAACCACTGCTAAACTTGACCTGGCTTTTCCCTGGTTTGGGTAGAAGTTTTTCTGTGGCAAAACAATCCAATTTCCCAAATAGTTTCTGAAAATTTCTGGTGATCTCAGAAGGAGAAGAGATAAACATGATTGCATTAAATTATTTGAAACACCTTAACTTGACATTCCTAAAGAAAAACACTCCAGAATTTACAAGAGAAAGATGGTAACTGTCTTTAAACAAGCAGGATGAAAGACTATAAAGGGGACAAAGTAACTCCATCTAGACAAAGAGGGATACAGGACTTCCAGCATGGATCAAAAACTGATACTGATGCCAGAAGGTGGAAAATAAAAGGCTAAAGGGTTTACTTTTTCTTTCTCTCTCTCCTTCCCTTCCTTTTTCCTTTCTTCCTATTCTTTCTCTCTCTCTTTCCTTCCCCTATTCCTTTTTATTTTATTTCATTTTTTATAAAACAGTATAATATTAGGGAGGTAGTAAAACGAAAGGTAAGTTCTGGAGTTGAAGAGAATACTATGCCAATTAAGTTTTAGATTAATGGTGATAGAAAGGAAACAGGAAAAACGGCATTGAATAGAAGGGGACCCATGATGAACTAACTACAGTTGGATTATTCAGTTTAAGAACACTGAATAAAAGGGCAGAATGAATACAATTAGAAAGACAGGCTTATAGTCATTGCTCAATAAGTAGTTGTAGGATGAAAGTATAAAAGACTAAATAAGTCAGTAATGGGAAAAAGGTCATGTATTCAGGTTCCAATGCTAAAAAGAAATCTCTATTTGAGTCCTGAGCATAGATGTAATTAAGGTAAGCAAAGAGGATGATGCAGCTAAGGAAAATTTCTGTTTAGGGGCTTGCCTATTGGTATCCTGTTCCATCACTATTCCTTTGAATATGACTCTTTAATTTCTCTCAACAGTAATATGTAGTTCTCATAATAGAGATCTTTCACCTCCTTGGTTAAATTGATTCCTAGGTATTTTATTTTTTTGATGGCTATTGTAAATGGGTTTGCTTTCTTGATTTCTTTATCTGCTACACTTCATTGTTTGTTGGAGTATAAAAATGCTACTGATTTTTGTGTGTTGATTTTCTATACTGTAACTTTACTGAAATGGTTTATCAACTCTAAGAGTTTTTTTGTAGAGTCTTTAGGCTTTTCTGTGTATAGGATCATGCCATCTGCAAATAGGGACAATTTGACTTCATCTTTTTCAATCTGGATGCCCTTTATATCTTTCTCTTGCCTGACTGCTCTGGCAAGTACCTCCAATACTACACTAAGTAGGAGTGGTGAGAGTGGACATCCTTGTCTTGTTCCCATACTTAAGAGAAAAGCTTTCAGCTTTTCTCATTCAGGATGATACTGGCAGTGGGCTTGCTGCACATGACTTTCATTGTGTTGAGATACTTTCCTTCTATACCTAATTTGCTGAGTCTTTATCATAAAGCAACATAAAATTTTGTGAAATGCTTTTTCTGATTCAGTTGAGATAATCATATGGTTTTCTTCCTTGATTTTGTTAATGTGATATATCACATTTATTGATTCTATTGAGATAATCATATGGTTTTCTTCCTTGATTTTGTTAATGTGATATATCACATTTATTGACCTGTGTATGTTGAACCATCCTTGCATCCCTGTGTTGCTGTTTCTATTTGTCAATGTTTTGTTGAGGATTTTTGTGCCTATGTTCATCAAAGATATTGGTCTATATTTTTCTTTTCTTTTGGTATCTTTGCCTGGTTTTGGTATCGGGGTGATGCTGGCCTCACAGAATGAGTTTGGGAGAATGGCCTCTGTTTCAATTTTTTGGAATAGTTTGAAGAGAATTGGTATTAATTCCTAAAGCCAGAGGCATAATACAACCTGACTTCAAATTATAGTACAAGGCTACAGTAACCAAAACAGCATGGTACTGGCATAAAAATAGAAACACTGACCAATGGAACAGAATAGAGAACCCAGAAGTCAACCCACATACTTACAGCCAACTGATCTTCAACAAAGGCACCAAGAACATACATTAGGAAAAGGACTGCCCCTTCCATAAATGGTGCTAGGAAACTGGACATCCATATGTAGAAGAATGAAACTATACCCATATATCTTGCCATATACCAAAATCAACTCAAAATGTATTAAAGACTTAAATAGAAGACCTGAAACTATAAAACTCCTGAAAGAAAACATCAGGAAGTAGAACTGGGCAAAGACCTTCTGAATATGACCCCAAAAGCACAGACAACAAAAGGAAAAAAGTAAAAAATGAGATTATACCAAACTAAAAAGCTTCTGCACAGCAAAAGAAACAACAGAGTGAAAAGACAACCTACAGAGTGGGAGAAAATATATGCAAACTTTGCATGTGACAAAGGAATAGTATTCATAATATACAAGGAACTCAAACAATAGTAAAAATTTTTTAAAAAACCCGATTTAAAAAATGGGCAAAGGAGCTAAATAGGCATTTCTCAAAGGAAGATATACAAATGGCCAACAAACACATGAAAAAATGCTCAACATCACTCAGCATCAGGGAAATGCAAATCAAAACCACACTGAGATACAGATATCACCTCACCCCACCTAGACTGGCTATTATCAAAAAGACAGAGAATAACTAATGCTGGTGAGGATACAGAGCAAGGGGAACCCTCCTATTTTGTTGGTGGGACTGTAAATTGGTGCAGCCATTATGGAAAATGGTATGGAGGTTCCTGAAGCAACTAGAGATAGAACTACCATATGATCCCAGCAATTCCATTGCTGGGTATATACCCAAAGGAATGGAAATCATCATGTCAAAGGCATGCCTGCCTGGACCCCCATATTTATTGCAGTTCTATTTACAATAGCAAAGAGTTGGAACCAAACTAAACATCAATGTTGGACAACTGGATAAGGAAAATGTGGTATATACACACAGTGAATACTACTCTGCCATAAAAAAGAATGAAATACAGCCATTTGCAGCAACATGGATGAACTCAAGAAAATTACATGAAAGGAAATAAGTCAGGCACAGAAAGAGAAATACCATGTCCTCACAGCTAAAAAATAAACAAATTAAAAAAAAAAAGAATGAAAGAAAGATACAACAACCACAATAATACATTGAACTTTCAAAAGGAAAGAAAAGAACTGAGGTTACTAAAGGTAGGAAGGTGGGTAAGGAAGGAATTGGTAAAGGGCCATGAAAAACAATTCCATTGTATAATGTTGAATATTCTAATTACCCTCAGCATCACATATTGCACATAGGCATGGATATTCAACTCTGTACCCCACAGATATGTACAAATAACTATGTTCCAATAAAAAACAAAATTAAATCTAAAATATGCTACATTTTATCAGAATATTTTCCACAAAGGCATACCAAAAACATCACCTCCATGTAGGTGGCCCACCACAGCCACCATAACCATGGCTGCCACGAAAGCAGCTAGACGCCACAACCACCACACAGATGGTCTGCCAGCCACTGGAGTGGCTGTGCATTGACACAAGGAGAGTCACCAGCAGAGACCAAAGAAGATGTCTCTCTCCACAAACCCCATTCCAGAGTGACAGAAGAAACATCTGCTCTATGATAATATTGGGGGATCTCAACACATTTCTCAGCATTGGACAGGTCATCTATGTAATAAATCAACAGAGTAACCATTACTCTTTCAGAAGGAGAGAAGAAATCTAGGGTAATTAGAGGGGGGAGAGGGGAGGAGAGGGGGATGGGGAGAGATTGGACAAGGGGCATAAAGAATAAGTACGATTTGTAATGATATATATGCTAGTAATATTGATTTGATCAACATATGTCAATGTTGAACGCCAAAAGTATGCATAATCAATTGATTCAAAAAAAATTTTTTAAAAAAAATTTTTTTTCCAAAATTCTGACCTATGTCTAAAATGAAAATAAATTAATCAAATTATGAACAGGGTAAGGAGAGTTATGTCAAATATAAGAAACACTATAAAGGATAAAAATAGAATTACAGAATTGCAACAATAATAGTAATAGCTGACATTTATTGAAGCTTATTAGATTCCAGGTACTGTGCCAAATGCTTTACATGGTTTAATGCATTCAAAATGACTACAAGAGAAGGGGGGCTTAGAGAGATTAAGTCACTTGTCAATGGTCTCACAGCTAAAAAGTGGCAAAAATGTGATTCAATCTCTAGTCTAAAGCCCATGTTCTGACCCACTATCTGCATGGACTCTTTGGGAAAGAGGGCTGGTGAGAAAGTGATATCAAAACCCTCCCTAGTCATTCAAGCTTGAGACAAATGAAAACAAAATCAATGCTCTGCAAAGTACCTTTTACGTGCCGAGCACATGTGGCATGTAAGAGATTCAAATCAGATCCCAGATCTGAGGGAATCCACACTGTAATGGGAGAGGCAGATATTCATAGAAATAACACGGCAGTACAAGCTGTGAGCTGCCTAAGAGATATGAACAGAGGAGAGAACGTCTAACGCAGAGTGTCTCATGCAAACCTACAGAATTTCTGGCAACACAGAGTGCTAAATAAATAACGACTAAATGAAATAAAATCACTCTAGAAAAGAGGTATTCTGTCTCAGAGGGAATTTTTTTTAAAAAAAGGCAAAAGGATCAACGTTGCTTTCTTTTTCTAAGAGAAAAAATTTAACAGATTATGGCAATCATTGACATTCAAATCATAATAAAGAAGAAACTTTTTGTTCAGAGTATATTTTAAACATTATAAGTATCACATTAAAATGTCCCCATATTAAATATTCTAAAAGACAGACAATGATTACATGAAATGTAAACCACTACATAAAATTTACACTGCAACTCAAATATACTTTATTTTTCTAAATAGACATTGAGAGATTAAGAGAACATGCAAGGACACTGGAGTGTTCTACTTTGAAACCCCAGATTTCTCTTGCATCTTGTGCTGCCCTTTAGTTTTCCCCAGACTTACCATCTATCCTCCTCCCTACAACATTCCCAAGAAAAAACTTGCTAATGTGTTAATGCCAAGAACTGGAGACATCCGTTTCTTGCTACCAGAGGCTTAAAATAATTGCTACTTGCTATGCTCATCTCAAAATCATATTGGCACCTTCTATTCTAAGATACCAAGTTTGACTTTTTTCCCCGCTACATTTTTAGGAACTTCTATATGAATATATACCATACCTTGTTCCAATATCAAGCCAGCTACCATAATCCTTGACCAAGAAGAAAAAATGCTGTAAAATAAAATATGACTCCATTAAAAACAAAAGCTACTTAGATTCAGTCTAAAAACAAAGTTGTTTTAGAATTGCACGTTTCCGGGCCGGCCCGTGGCTCACTCGGGAGAGTGCGGTGCTGATAGAACTGCATGTTTCCGATTTCTGACCCTTCAGAACCACTATGACAGAAATCAACAAGGTTATGCTCTTTAATGAAATTTTTGCTTAGACTAAAATGAGCAATAGTCTAAAGCCAGAAATAGTAATACCATTCATTCAAATGAACACAAAAATGACATTTGTGAATAACTAGAAAGAAAAAAGAACCAGCCAACTTTAATAAAAGACACCTAAATAATGCCAAAGAAGTCAGGGAAAAGAAGCCATCATCCATTCATCAACAAATGTTTACTAACTGCCTACTATTTGCTAATCACTGTGTTAGGTCCTAGAGACAAACTCTCTTTCATGAGGCATATAACGTAGTGAATGATTCCATCAAATTATCAGGCATGTGTGTGACACAGATAGAGATAGAGATAGAGAGATAGAGAGAGAGAGAGAGAGAGAGAGAGGGAAAGGGAGACAGAGAGACAGAGAGTGAGAGAGAGACAGACAGGGAAAGAGAGAGAGAGGGAGGGAAAGAGACAGACAGACAGAGAGACAGAGAGATGATGTTATCATTGGAAAACACCGGCAATTATGGGAGCATAGAGGAAGAGGTACATACTATGATTGGGGTATAAGGAAAGGCTTCGCACTGGGAAGTGAAATCTAAGTGAAAAGTAGGAGTTATATGAAAGAGGAGGTTGGTGAGACAGAAAAAGTATATTTTTGGCAGAGGGAACAGCTTATGTAAACATTGAGAGTCTACAGAGAGCTTGGTAAATTCAAAGAAAGGCGGGTATAGAGAAAACAAGGAGGGAGAGGTGAGAGATGATGCCAGTCAACTAAGCAGAAGTTAGATCACGAAAATGACTTTACAAATTAATTGAAGCAATTTGACACTATATAAAATTATTCCGAGAACTGAAATTCTCTCCTATTAACATGTCTTACCAATATGCAACTTTGTAAGCAAAACTGAGAGCTGATTGTTCTAACATTATGTGTGGTCAATTTCAGAAATATATTGGATACACAATTCAATACAACACAAAAATGTCCTCATCTAAGTCAAGTGACTAGGAATCTGATCTGGGAAGTTAACCCTAATTGTTGTCTCTAGTCACTTCGAGCATGGAATGTTAACAATTAATCGTACCCAGTAAGAGGTCTGGCCTTTGTCCTCAGCTACTGGGAGTTGATTTCTAGGCTCTGGAAAGTTCATGTCTGATAGAAGTGTTTTGCCTGAGGCCTTGGCCACCAGACAGTTTAACAATATGATTTATGATGGGGTCTTTGGGCCACACGATCTGAGTTCTACCCCCAGAAGGACTGGAGACTAAAGATCAGCCACATGGGCAGTATGTAATCAAGCCCCAATAAAAAGTCTGCACACCCTTAAGGCTCAGGTAAGCCTGGCTGGCAATACTCTGTGTGCACTGTCACACATCAGTGCTGAGAGAGTAATGTTGTCCTGATTTCACAGGGAGAAAATTACAGAAGCTTTGTATTTGGTGCCCTCCTGGACTCTCCCCATGCATCTCTTCTCTTGGCTGATTTTAATCTGCATCATTTCACTGTAATAAACCATAACAGTGAATACAATAGTGTTCAGTGAGTCCTGTGAACCCTTCTAGTGCATTATTGAACCAGAGGATGGTATTGAGAACTCCCCAATATTGCCAATGTAAAACAGATTCTTTTTTTGTTAAAATGCCCTACATACAAGAGGCCTACTTACATGCTTCTCACTTAGAACTCATTTTTATTATAACTATCATATTGATTAGTTTCCTTTCTCCTTCCTTCCCTCCCTTCCTTTTTTCCTTTCTTTTTTAATCTGAGAGAGGGCTAAAAATCAACATTTCAAGTAGGAAAATGATGTTATTATATAAATCTAAAGTTAGCTTTTCCTGTTAATTCCTTATGGAAGGTTAATTTCATATACAAAGCAACATGCAAGACTAGGTATAAAATGATGGATTTGAATAAATCACACAATAAGACTTTTGACAACTTAGTAAGTGTTCTTACTGCATAATAAATTATACAAAAAGAAAGTAATTTGTATGTGTAGTTATGCCAGCACTCAGAACTCAATATCTAAAGAACTCACATACAAAAATGCATTCCTATTTCTATAGATTAAATTAACTCAGCACTTAGTTTCTTAATCTTATGTATACTAAATATCCAATAATGCCTTACCAAAGCCATAATGTCTGATATGACGAGAACAATGAGAAAAAGGCTGGAGGAAAAAAAAAAGAAAGAAAGAAAAATTACATATAATACAACAGGCACATTTTTCAAGCACATTATAATCAAATAACCCAATATTCTGTTAGTATTTTTGCTTCTGAAAATGCTTTCGACAAGAGTTCTTTTCACATTATCACGGGTGACTTTCCCACAGTGATGTGCTAGACTTCAAAAATGTTATTGAAAACACTGAACATTTATTTCAGTGGAATGAAAGGGACAAGAAATTAAACTTAAATTTTTAAATTAAACTTTTTGAGATAATTATAGATCGACATGCAATAGAGGGTATCCCGTGTACCTTCAACTCTGTTTCTTCTAATGGTAATATCTTGCAAAACTATGGTACAATTTCACAATGAGGATATTGACATTCATACTGTCAAGATACAAAACATTCCCATCATCACAAGGATCCCACCTCACATGATGCCCTTTTATAGCCACATCTCTCTTCCCCTCACCACCCCCCTGCCTAATTCCTAACCCCTGGCAACCACTAATCTGTTCTCCATTTCTATAATATTGTCATTTCACAAGTATTACATAAATGGAATGGAATCATTTATACAACACTTTGTAACTTTTTGGGACTGTTTTTTTCACTTATCACAATTCTCTCAAGATTCACACAAGGTGTTGTGTGTATTGATAGTTCAGTCCTTTTTATTGCTCAGTAGTACTCTATCGTATGGTTCAACAATGGTTTGCTTAACCATTCCAGCAGTGAAGGACATTAGGGTTGTTTCCAATTTGTGGCTATTACAAATAAAGCTGTTATAAACATTTGAGTAAAGTTTTATGTACAAGCATAAGTTTTCATTTCTCTAGGAAAAATACCCAAGAGTACAATTGCTGGGTCATATGGCAATTGTATGTTTAGTTTCATAAGAAACTGTAAAACTCTTTTCAGAATGGTTGTACCATGTTACATTCCCACAAGCAATGTATGAGAGCAATTTCTTTTCATCCTCAACAGCATCTGGTGATGCCACTATTTTTTATTTTAACTATTTTGATAGGTGTGTAATGAAATGTCATTGTGGTTTTAATATGCATTTCCTTAATGGCTAATGAGGCTGAACATCTTTTCATCTTTTCACTGCCATCTGATATCCTCTTCAGGTGTTTCACTCATTTTCTAATTGAATTGTTTAGTTTTTACTGTTGAGTGTTGAGAATTCTTTTTATATCCTAGATAGTAGTCCTTCGCCACATATTTGGTTTGCAAATATTTTCTCCCAGTACATAGGTTATATTTTCATCCTTTTAGCAGGGTTTTTGTAGAGAGCAAAAGCTTTTAATTTTTAAGAAATCCATTTCATCGATTTTCCCTTTTGTGAGTCATGGTTTTGGTGTCAAGTCTAACTCATGGCCTAATCCAAATCCCAAAGATATTCTCTTATGGTTTTTTTTGAAAGTTTAAATCTGTGGTCCATTGAGTTAATTTCTGAATAAGGTTTAAGGTTCTGGTTGAGATTTACAACTTGCTTTTAAGAAATTGTTTTTCTCACTATACGTATGGAATATAGAAATGTGTTGGGCTCATTTTTAGGAGCAAACATTATCTGTGAGCCACATGGTGCCTATGGGTAGAGGATGAAGATGGCACCCGTGGGAAGTAGGGGAGGCGTAACCCAAGATAGCTCCAAAAGGTTTTTATTGGTCCCCCAGTATTTCCACACTCGTGAACCCTGTGTGATCACTATGCTCAACATGTTAGTAAAAAGTGCATGCCCGCATGATCCTTTAATTGATTGGTTAGTTCATGGAAAACCCCTACTTGCTTGCTTATATAAATTGCAGTGTAATGGCAATAAAGTGGAACTGCCCTGACAGAACCCCTGTCGCGTCTGAGTGTCTCTTTCACGGGGCTGGGTTGGCGGGCAGCAGGCTCACTTTTCCCAGAGATCCCTCGGTCCCAACACCAGGGGTAATCCTGTCACTCCTTCTCCTTCTGGGTCTGCGGGAGGACCCCAGGCGCGCCCCCACAGAAGCATAGTTCAATAATTCACATAAGCAAGTATATACCACAAGTCAGACTGATCATATCTTACTGAAGTATAATACCATTCAAAACAAGCCTGATAAAACATATATAATAGAGTGTCGTAATATGATTAAGAGTTTGTAGAGAATGCAATGGTCATCAAATACAGCCTTCTGCCCAAAGCATGAATTCCCAAAGTAACAATCCATTGTCTAGCACTAGTTTTAGTGGTTTGCATAACAGAATCTACTTTATTTTAGACAGCTCCAATTATTGCAAAGTGTTTTTCTTCTTTGAATCAAAATCAGCACAACAAAAATTTCATGCTATGGATCCTGTTCTTCTGAAACAACAGAAAAAGAATAAACGCAATTCAAATGCATCAGACCTTTAAATATCTTTTTAAAAGTTTTGAATGATTTTGAAAAAACATGTTTTTGTTTTTCTAAAGCAAATTATTTCATTGTGTGACAACAGATGATGTTCTGGAATCATTTTGAAGTAAGGCACATCTGATATGTTACTTATTGTCTTCTCAGCCTTAATTTCCTTACCTATAGAATGGGCATAATATTTATATTTCACAGTATCACTGGGAAAATTAAGTCAGGTAATATATGTAAAGTGCCTAGTACAGTGCTTGACATATGGTATGTGCCTAATAAGTACTGGTTTCACTCTCATTCCCTGTACAAAAGCTTTACATAAAATAAAAGACACAATCTCTGCCCTTATGGAGTTCACAGGGTGTGTATTAATTAGCTAGGGCTACCATAACAAAGTACCACAGACTAGGTGGCTTGAACGACAAAAATTTCTTCACAGTTCTAGAGGGTAGAAGTCTAAGATCAGTGTGTCTGCAGTAATGGTTTCATTCTGAAGTCTCTTTCCTTGGCATGTGGATGGCCTTCTCCCTTTGTTTCACATGGTCTCTCCTATGTGTAGTCTGTGTCCTAATCTCCTCTTTTTATGAGGATATCAGTCTTACTGGATTAGGGCCCACCCATATAACCTCATTTTACTTCTTTTTTTTTTTTTTTTTTTTTTTTTTCCCGTCGTTTTCGTGACCGGCACTCAGCCAGTGAGTGCACCGGTCAGTCCTATATAGGATCCGAACCCGCGGCGGGAGCGTCACCGCGCTCCCAGCGCAGCACCCTACCAAGTGCGCCACAGGCTCGGCCCTCATTTTACTTCTTTAAAGGTCCTTTCTCCACACACAGTCATATTCTGAGGTCCTGGGGGGTTAAGACTTCAACATAAGAATTTGGGGGGAGACAATTCAGTCCAAAATTGGGTGTGAAACAAAAAAATAAGAAATTGTTTCACCACAGTCTGAGTTACTTAACTTAGCCAGGAATTTGAGGGTGGAAGCATCCTGGGGAGTAGGACACTTGGGTAAGAAAAACTTATCAGAGAATATGATCCCTGATCTAAGTCTTAATTAACAAGAAGGAAAAGTTTTTCCAGGGCAAATCCTCATATTTTTTAACCATTCTGTGGAAACTGAGGAACACAGAAGAAAGTTGCCCAATATCACACAGCTAGTAAGTGAGAGGGCATACTTCTAACAAAGCAAGTCAGGGCCCAGAGCCTGTGCTCCTAACCGTTATGCACATTGTCTCCCCGTAGCTCTACTGACTCTTGGGAGCCTTTGGCATCTTCGTCATGTTCCTCTGAATGTGTCCCTTGTTTATTCATATATTGATAAAATGAGAAGGCATAAATATATTATTCAATATTCATGGGGATCTAATACAAAGTAGGATGAGATAATCACTCCCCCTGCTCTGGATATAATAATTCTATTGAAAGCAGGTTAGTTTTATGCTATCATTTTATCTCTAGGATGTAGATCCTACTAATTTGCCTCATAAAGACAATTTGACTCAAGAAACAAATACCTGCTACTGGTTTTTACTCAGTTATTATTTGTCTCCCTGATGGATGGTAAGCTCTATTCACCAATGTATCACCAGTGACTAGGATAGTGCCTGGCATGTGACAGAAACTCAAAACATATTTGCCAAAAGGATAGCGGAAGTAATTAGCATAAAATAAAATTGAAAATGGCTAATATTACACATTGCAAAATTTATTTTACATAAAAATAAGAAAGGTTATTAATAAGAGGTCTGACTTAAGAACTTCTTCCTTTTGTTTCATAAAACAGTAAAAATGTTGACCCAGGAAATATTAGACTTGCTAGAAACAACACTGTAAAAAGAAAAAACCCACAAGGAATAAAATCTATAACTGACAAAATAATGATGGAAGAAGGGAATCTTCTTGACAAAAACCAAATCTGTAATATCTGATCTAGATGAATTAGACCTGGTAGAGATAATAACCATAAAAGAAAAAAATACACTGGCAGGAGCTACAATTCATACACTTTAAAATAGACCAAAAAGGAGATAAGTGAACTAAAATTTCTTTGTGAAATTAAGTAAAAATAACCTCAATAAAAATAACTTCAATAAACTAAAAATTCTAAGTCATGCAAAATAAAATAATGCTAACACAGCTTTTCTACTTCACCATTGTTCAGTACATACAAGGGTACTTCAAAAAGTTCATGGAAAGATTCCTGTTATCTTTTAATTTTACTTCTCCATGAACTTTTTGAAGTACTCTCATATTTTAAGAAATGAGCTCGAAGAAAAGCAGTTAGAATCATACTGGTCTGTTATACTGAACTCATCATCCTTGATATTACAGATCTAATAAACAATCACTAGCATAAACTCCACTTCCATCTTAACCCCAGGTTTTTAAGAGTTGTAAGAAAATGTTTAGCAACATAAAGAGAATATTAAAATATGGACAGAAAGGAGAGATGATATCAGTAATATTTAGCATGTGGATATGGTAATGGGGGATGGATGGGGTTTGTTTTATGTACTGGATTAAATAAATGAAACAGGATGAGAAGCTAGCTTTTAAGAGGAAGAAAGGAAATAAATTTGAAGAGTCAGTGTGACATCCAGGGAGAAATCAGTGACTTGTGAGGGTTTAAAGGTCAAAAGAAAAGACTTTTATAGTTTTTTTCCCCAGTTTTGCCACCTTTACCATTGTTCTCTACCTTTGTGTTTAGTTTTCCATTGCACTAGTCTCAAGATAGAATTACTATACACACACACATACACACACTTTGATGATTCTACATTTTCCCAGCTATTCTTATTTAAACCTTAATTAAAATTGCTTCTAGAAAGTTTATCCACTAACAAAGATGCAGGAAAATGCAAGTTATTCACCAGTTTTTTTATTGCATCTAAATAACTATTTTTATGTGATATTGACAAGGCATAAATGCTTTTAATATTAAATTCGTGTAAATATCCATCATAAATATACAAAATAAAACTAGAAACAGGATTCCTACTATTACTAAGCAATAGAAGAAAAACTTTTTAAATTATGGCATATACATAATAATACGCTAAACCAAGTTCTAACTTAAACTCATCAAGAACAACATGAAAATTTATGCTAATATTAGTTATTTCTTTCAGCATTGAATATACCAGCTTGATTCAAGAATAACAAATAAAAATTTAAGAATAACTTCTAAGAAGCTTTATATTTATACTAAATGTTTTTCAGAGAGTCCTTGTGCTCATAAGGAAATTTTATTGGTTAAAAAAACATGAGTTGACAGCTTCTCTTTCATAGTCTTGACTGCTTAAGATTGACTGCTCCAGGAATTCCTTAAAACTCAGAAAGAATACTTCCTTCTCTATTTGTCAAATGTGTAGAAATCAAAACTGTGAAGCTGTGTAAATTATTGACATTTAGAAAAGTTCACTTCAAGCCATGTAAAATGCAATTAATAAATTTGTCTAATACATATTTAAGAAATAAGCCAAAAGAAAAGCTAGAATGATAGCCCTTGTTTTTTTGTAAGCACAGTTATATCTATAACAAACAAACAATTAACTACAATAATTTAACATTCACTTTTTACTCTTTTCTAGAAAGGCTTTTCACTAGTTTGAATAACATTCTAAAAACATTTTAATGCTGAGAAAACATGTTTGTCTGCTAGAGGCCCTAATCAACTAATATCTTCTGCTAACAACTGAACTCTAAAAGGGTGAAAATTTTCTCATTTTTGTAACAAACAATCTATGTTACAGTGTTTTAATAGCAATCACATGAAATATCTTCAAATATTTACTCTCATTTTTAAAAGATGGGCAAATAGAATGCTTAAACTAATTCATCTTACCTTTTAGACGATAACTGGGTAGTCAATTGCACCACTTCAAAAGTACATATTACAAGAACGAAGGGGATTAAGATCTGTTTAAAAGAACAAATGATGCCCCAGGTTACTGAAGCAAACAAATGATGCCATGGGTAACTGAAGCACTTGAAATACTTTTTGAAACAAATACTATTTCTGCTTATAGAAATACTTTCAATTTTTCAAAGAACTATTATATATACTAGTCAAGAACAGACACTGAAATAAAAGCCTGATACCAATGACACATAGGACAGTAATGAAACTGATTTAAAAGTCTACATTAATAAAATATGCAGTATAAAAAATAACAAACATCAGAACATAATCCAAATAAAAGCCCATTATAAATTTTATTCTATTTAACTTATTCTAATAATTAATGACTATGTTCAAAAGACTTTAAGAGGGTGTGAAAGGCAAAGAATGCTCCAATCAAATAAATATGTAGCCTAATAATTTGATCCACAGATCCCTGAACCCATCTGGTTATGTGAAACTATAATATTAAAAACCTGATTTGGCTGCTTTATTATTGCTTTTTGGTATTTTTAAAATATTAATTTATTATTTATTAATAATAAATTTTATTAATAACATTTTTTTAAATATAGAGAAAGGTATAATTAACTTTATACTTGGTTGAAAATTCATAATCCAGAGTCAACACTTGATATTTTGAGGTATTACTTTTCAATGACCAACTTAAAAAATATATATACTTGATGTTTAAAAAAAGTCGGGAAGATACTGAAAGGAAATGATGCTCAAGACTGTATAAGATTCTTTTCTTTTCAGGGATCAAACCTCGGTCCTTGGTGTTATAAGCACCACACTCTAACCAACTGAGCTAACTGGCCAGCCCATAAGATTCTTATTTCAAGTGAAGGACATATGAACAAAATAAAGTTCAGGAGAACCATCACTTCTGGACACATTAGTCAACAAGAGTCATCAAATGTCATTAAAGCTTACTGAATTAAGCTGGAGATTAAAGATTTAGCATTCTAATTTGAGATTTTTTTTTTAACTAAAGGCTCATGGTCTTTGACTGAAAAAAGAACCACCACCATTTTTAAAAATATAAATGAAAATTAAGGAAACAATAACGTTTTAAAATAATTCAACAGAGAATGGGATATGAGAAAATGTTGAACATCTTTTTAACATTTCTTAAACTTACAATTGTATTAATGCAGATATTAATCCTGTTAAGAGAACACATACCTTTAACAATTATTACTTATGTGATCTGAACAGAAGGTAATCAGATTTCAGACAGGTTACTTTATTTAAATAAATATAGACTAACTACAACAAGATGTGCCAGGCACTGTCGTAGAGGGTATTTGGTAGAGGGAATAAGACAAACATAATGACCCTAGAGAAGAAGGGGAAGAACATGAATTATATTCCATTCCACTGGAAAGTCTGAACCCCTGGAAAGCTGAGAATATGTCATTATCTTTGTATTGTCAGCACCCAGCTGGTGCCTGGCACATTATCAAATGTAGCACTCAATGACATATTTGTTGAAAGAATGGATCAATTTTAGCTACATGGATTATTAGAAAAGATGTTGGCAGTCTCATGGGTGGGGAACATAGGTTCAGGGAACCTTAGAGTTTTTAGCAGCACTGAAGTTTGGATCACAGTTTCCACATAGATTTTAATCATATCTGATAGGACTTTCTGGGACTAACACGGAATCCTTACTCTTTTGAAATCAAATGGGCTTAAGAGTAAAGCAAAAAGAGTAATCATATTTTTAAGTAAGGGCTAGAGGGTCCCATCTCCAGGTTCAGCCATGGTATCAATACCAAGCCTGAAAAGGTATCATCTTTTTATTACTATTTAACTCTGTCATAATGACTTTATAATCTTAATGTCACACACTGTCATGTAATCTTAATGTTACAATGAGTTCATAATCTTAATCAATCAATAGCTTAATAAAAATAAGAAAATAAGAAAACTAACCTTCCACATCATCAGGGCTGCCATCATAAAAGGACTAAATACAGTCAGAAAGCAATAGACAGAGGCAAGATCAAAGCTAGGGAACCATAACATAAAGAAAAGTAATTTAGAATACACACTGCAACTTTAAAGAATGTTTTGCTAAAAAGCATTTTTAAACTAATTCTGTGAAATCTGCTTACTAAAACATAAGCATATATTATATCAAGGAATATTATGAAGTCACTAAAAACAAACAAGGTAGATTTGAATGTGCCAATACATACCAATCTCTAACTCAATATAAAAAGCAAGGTACAGAACAAAAGTTATAGCGGTCCAATTTACATTATTTTTTGGTTATATATATGTTATTTTTATTTAAAATTACCTGTTAATAGAAGCTACATTTCCAGTTCCAAAAAATGCTGTCACTAAGAAAAAAACCTAAATAGAGTTAAGGAAATGCTAAAACAAGTCAGAATTCATACAAATTTCTTTTTCGTTTAGAAAAGATACATTAATTCTACCATGACAGTAATTTACTTTTACTTGTACATCGATCATGTTGTTTAAAATAAATGTTCCACTGTATCTCCTCGTGAATGCATTTTGAAAGAACCAGATTGAAGCAGCGACACAGTGAGAACAATGAGGCCTTGGGGGTCATCTTCACGTGGTCACAAGTAACCTTGCGGAGGTTATTTTCCTCTTCCCTAACATGAGCAAGGTGGACCATATCTGAAGCTGGCTGCAAATGATTTTTTCAAAAGAAGAATGGGGACCTAGTGCATATGGTAGATATTCAGCTGAAAGATACTTTCAGCTCACATATGCTTGCTGTATGACCACTACATGTGAAATACATGCTAGGCTCTTTGAAAATCTCAGAAAGAAATAAGACCTCATGTTTTAAAATAACTCAGAGAACGAGATATGAGAAAATGCTGAACGTATTTTAACATTTCTTAAACTTATATTTATATTAGTACAGTAATAAAAAGTAGGTATTAATGCTGCTGGTGTCCAAGAATTTACTGCTAGTAAGTACTTAAAATGGTGCTTGGCAAACTGAATGGGCTTGAAAAATTTAACTATTCTTTTTATTATAGACGCACACACAAAAGTGATATAGAAACACTGAAGAGGAAGTATGAATCATGACAACTTTCAGTGAAAAAGTGGCATTTGAGTTGGTAAGTTGAGCTTAAATGTATATAGATCCACTCTTTCAACCAGCTAACCAACCAACATCTGTCTAGTATATATCAGAGACAGAGCTAGGCACTAAGAATATAAATATAAATAAAAGTCTTAAAGTATTCATATAGAGATGAAGGTTATCATAATATGTAGAGTAAATGAGACATTTTTGTTTTTGTTTTTGTTTTAAAAGATGACCGGTAAGGGGATCTTAACCCTTGTCTTGGTGTTGTCAGCACCACACTCAGCCAGTGAGCGAACCGGCCATCCCTACACAGGATCCGAACCTGTGGCCTTGGTGTTATCAGCACCACACTCTACCGAGTGAGCCACAGGCCGGCCTGTAAATGAGACATTTTAAGGTAAAGAAACAGGGGGAAAATAAATGATATAGCCAAGAAACATTAAATAGGTATAAAGAGAGCTTAGGGTTTATTGAAAGATACAGTGATAGATGAAGCCAAGAAATATAGATTGGTGGTATATTAATAATAAGCCTTCTGCATTAATGTGGAGACAATGAAGAGTAGCAAACATTTTAGGTGAATAGCATAATCAAGAAATACCAGTGACTATATGATTCTTGGATTAGAGAGACAAATAGCTGGAGGCAGGAAATCCATTTAGGGAGCTATTTCAGTAGCCCATTTTAGAAATAAGAAGTCTGAACTGGTGCAGCAGGAGTGGAAATGGAGAATGAGCCTTTATAAGTAGACAAGGAGCAGTTAAATATGACAACAAATTTGGAGACCTAGGTGGTTTAGAGTATGATGATGCCATTAAAGGAGATGAGGCCTAGCAGAAAGGGTGACTTTGGAGAGGAGTAGCAGTTATTAGTCCCAGCAGAATGTGTGACACGTGGTTCTTGAGGTCAGGAGAGTGGTCAAGGCTAGAGAAGCAGATATCAAGGTTTGCACAGAGATGTCTGTCAAAGCTATAGCAGAGGAAGTCATTAACCAGGCAAAGTAAGAGGAGAAGGTTAATGACAGAGCTTGAAGAAAATACATATGGTTCAGGATCAGGCAAAGGAAGAGGTTTTAGAGACGAAGGATAGAGATTATACAAAAAGCTAAGAAGAGAACTTGGATTGTGTCCTGGAAGTCAGGGAAAAGAAAGAAAATCAACAGAGTTGAATGTTACAGCATGGTCAAGTAAACCGACTAGATTACACTGTGCAATCAGGAAGCCCTTGCAGCCCACTGAGAATACAACTTCAGCAGAGACATTCGACAGATATTGATAGAGCACTACTATGGGCCAGGCACTGTTCTAGGCTTGCGTTTATAGTACACAAATGGGGAGAAATAACAGCAGCAACTATAGATTTTTCTTTCAAGAACTTTAGTAGCAAGTGGAAAAGACAATGCAGGGTTCAAGGGGAAAAGTGTTTTTATTAGTATTGGCTAAGTGTAAGAAACCTGTGAAGAGAGAGAAAGCAAAATTGAAAGTGAAAGCAAGAGGTAGAGAGGAGAGAATGAGAATGTTTATTTTCTGAACCTGGGAGGTCCAGACACTGCACTACAGTAAGTTCAAAGGAAATACCTGCAATATTTAGAAACCATATATCTGATAAGAGGTTAATATCCAAAAACTATAAGGAATTCCTTCAGCTCAACAGCTAAAAAACAAATAACCTGACTAAAAAATGGGCAAGGGACCTGAATAAACATTTCTCAAAAGACATACAAATGGCCAACAGTTATATGAAAAAATGCTCAACATCACTAATCATCAGGGAAGTGACAATCGAAACCACAATGAGATATCACCTCAGACCTGTTAGAACAGCTATTACTACAAAGATGAAAGATAACAAGTGTTGGCAAGGATGTAGAGAAAAGGAAACCCCTGTACACTGTTGGTAGGAATATAAATTGGTGCAACCATTATGGAAAACAGTATAAAGATTCCTCAAAAAATTAAAAATAAAACTGCCACATGATCCAGCAACCCTATATCTAGATGTATGTACAAAGAAAATGAAATTAGTATCTTGAAGAGATATCTGTACTCCCTTGTTCATTGCAGCATTATTCACAATAGTTAAAACACAAAAACAACATGAATGTCCATCAACAGCTATATGGGTAAAAAAATGCCTATATATACAATGGAATACTATTCAGCCTTTAAGAAGAATGAAATCTTGCCATTCATAACAACATGAATAAACCTGGAAGACGTTATGCTAAGTGAAATAAGCCAGGCACAGAAAGACAAATACTGTATGATCTAACTTATATGTGTAATCTAAAATAGTCAAACTTAGAAACAGAGAGTAGAATGATCATTGCCAGGGGCTGGGAAAGGGAGAAATGAGATGTTGATCAAAGGGTACAAAGTTTCAGTTACGCAAGATGAATAAAGTCTGAAGAGCTAACATACAGCATGCTAACTATTATTCGTAATAAGTATCGTATAGTTGAAATTTGCCAAGAGAGTTGATGTTAAGTACTCTTACCACAAAAAAAAGAAAGAAAAAAGAAAATGGTAACTATGTGAGGCAATGGATATGTTAAATTAGCTTGATTGTGGTCATAATTTTACAATGTATATGTATATCAAAATATCAAGTTGCAAACCTTAAATATATTCAATTTTTACTGATCAATTATACTTCAATAAAGCTGAAAAAATAAGAAATAAAAAAAGGAAATACTTCCCTATGAATCTCCTGAAGTTGGTCAGTCAGCCTTCCCAAAGTGAGACCTTATTATGCTATACTATCTTTCAAACTTCTAATACTAATAACTTTCATGACATTGCTTCTGATGTGATCCAAAAACCCTTGAGACAGATGTGTATCACATGAGTTTAGTATACAACATACATAAAAGGATACAAACTCATAACCACTGTTTCTTCTTGAGTGAGTGAAGGAAATTAGATTGAAGTTGGGAGCTGAAAGGAGACTTTAGCTGTAATGTTTTAATTTTTAAAAAACATATGAATATGTGACAAAATATTGTTGATAGTTTGAATGGGAGGAATACACACACATTTGTTATATCATTCTTTATACTTTTTACAGTTAAAAAATTTTTTTAATATGAACTATAATAAGAAAGGTGTTAAATGGCCTCTAAGAGAATACCATCATCAAGTAATGGGCAGAAACGCCTTCTGTGTCTTCTTACTCCATTAAAACTCCATAGGAGGTTGTAGCTCTTAAAACAAAAGTCCCAACAAAGGATACAAGAAAAAAGGCCCTACGGATGTCATCCAGACAGAGCTGTCGAAACTGAGTTATATCAGTATTATAGGAGAACTGGATACTGGTAAGCTGTGAGATAATAAAAAACATATTAATGCACAATAACAGTTGACTTCTACACTCAAAGGCAAACTTACAACAGCTAAGTACAAAGGCTAGAAACATACCCTCTGCTGACAAAAAAAAAAATCAACAATAAATCTTTCCCTATAGCTTAATTATATCTTAATAAAATCTGCCGAAATGTAAAATATGTTGTTAATAACATACTGAACAGAGCAGTAGTGTTGGTGCAAGTGTAATAAGAGTGAGAATTGGACTTTTTCTTATCTTAAACTTGCCTTCAGTTAAAAAATAGAATTTAAAAAGTGACACAATAACCTTCAACTTGCCTGCTGAAATATTTAATATTAAGGACAGTCCCTGACCATTTACATAAATCTGATCAAAAATGCTTTTCATGTTTGCTTTAATATTCCAGGGCTGAAAGTTAAAAAACAGTAATTATTTGATATGATTCAATAAAGTTTCTCCTTTGTTGAAATTAACTATTCTGAATTATCAATTACTCTCTATAAACTCAACTGGAAACAGCTAAGGACAGATAATTATGAAGGTGTTTTTCTGCAATACTCATTTTATCTGACCTCAGTAAAGTTGTAAATATTCTATCACCAATTTCTCAAAATTACCTTCAGTTCTGCAAAAGACAAGAGACATCAATTTAACTTTCTAGTTCAGCATGATAAATGTGCCCTTAGAATTTGGTTGGCTTTTAGCCAATTCAAAGCATACTGTGTTGCATAAACTGCCTAAGATTTGGACTGAGGCCCCAATCACTAAGGTAACAGAATAAGCATTTCAGATTAGGTTAACTAGAAAGAGAAAAACAACAGTGGGAACTTAAATGTCATCTTATGATCAAATTCATAAATTGATTTGTGACATCAAAATTCTTCTGACTAAAATAAATTGACAGAAAGAAAAACTGGATGAGAAAATAGTAAAGAACATTCTTTTCTGATCTCTTCCTTCACTTATATTGATGTCTTTTGTATCAGTGATTCTCAAGTAATCACTAAGAAAAGCCCAACCCATATATTGCCCATAAAACAATAAAATTGTGCTTTCCTGTGATAAGTAAAAAATTTCCTTATAAATTAACAGTTAACTTGATTACTAATGCTAAATAAAATTTACTAAAGTTCTTTAAACATTAATGCTAAATAAAATTTACTAAAGTTCTTTAAACATTAAAATTTTTGATGAAATAACACTGCAACTTGCTCATAGAATAGAGAATAGTTTAATAGCCTCAAATAAATGCAACAATGATTTTGACAAGCTACCTTTATTTTACAGGAAACACCAGACTGTTGTAGGGTTTCTTGTTCCATGTGTATCCAGACAAACATCAAACATGACAATACTAATGGAAAGAGAGCTTCGTACCTAAGGGGTGGAGAGTGTGAGTGAGGCGAAGGGTAGAAATGAAAAGGACAAAAAAATTAAATAAAAATGCAAATTTATACTGAGAAGTCTTTTTTAAAATTAAAATAATTTTGATAATACTTCTAAGTTTTAATATCCCAAATTAAATTTTCTAGACTTTCCAGAAGAACAAAGTAGGAAAGGAAAGTAACTTAAATTTTGACTCTAGTGCCACCTTTTCTGAATTTATTAAGTCTTCAGATAATTACATGTATAAAATAGTAGAGATATTTAAAATTCATTCATATAATGGATATATATATAAAACAGAAAAATATTAAGACAAAGGTAAAAAGAGAATTCCTGAGGTAAAATTATTAATATATGTAGAAGAACAAGATCAACATCCAAAATTTTCTAAAAAATGCATGCAATACAGAAACACAAAACTCAAAAGAAAATAAAAGGACCGATAAACACATGAAAATATGTTTGACTTTATCGATAATTGCTGTGGGAATTAAAACAACTGTGTGTTTACTTATGTTTACCAATATTAAATTAAAATGTTGACAAGAGTGCATGAAAAAGGAACTCTCATACTTTCTATATAGGAATATACACTTTCTGGAAGACCATTTAATGTTACATATCAAGAATCTCAAAAATATTCATATGTTTTCATATATTATAATCCAATAGTACCATTTCTAGGACTTTATCCTGAGAAAATAAGCAGATATATGTACTACAATTCTCATTATTAAAGATGTTTGTTGTGAGGGCCGGCCCCGTGGCTCACTCGGGAGAGTGCGGCGCTGGTAGCGCCAAAGCCGCGGGTTCAGATCCTATATAGGAGATGGCCGGTGCGCTCACTGGCTGAGTGTGGTGCAGACCAAACCGTGATGAACCGGTCAAAAAGAAAAAAAAAATGATGTTTGTTGTGATATTGTTTACAGAAGGAAAAAGAGAAAACAACCTACATGTGGTTAGGCTGGAATGTAATATGGACACAAGAACAAAAGAGAAATGTTCATGAGAGAATACAGTGACTTTTCTAAACCATTTCTACCCTAGGTTAGTTTAAGTGTTCCACTTTGTAATCCCTAAACACTCTATTATAGAACTTAACATGCTATCTTAATCACATGTTTACTTGTATGCACCTCCTATTAGTTCATAAAATCTTTGAGTCTGTGTCTGTCTTGTCATCACTGCATGCCCACTTCACAAGAAGTATTTGTTGCATGAGTTACTGACCTAATGAGAAGTTACAAAACAAAACAAAACAAAACCTACTTCCCTTTTTCAACAGCTGAACCCCACACTGTATGGCACTGTTTCTTAGATATGAGTGGATACGGAAAATGTGGTACATCTACACAATGGAATACTACTCAGCTATAAAAACGAATGAAATACTGCCATTTGCAACAACATGGATGGACCTCGAGAGAATTATATTAAGTGAAACAAGTCAGGCACAGAAAGAGAAATACCACATGTTCTCACTTATTGGAGGGAGCTAAAAATTAATATATAAATTCACACACACATACACACATACACACACAAACCGGGGGGGGGGGGGGGGAAGAAGATATAACAACCACAATTATTTGAAGTTGATACAACAAACAAACAGAAAGGACATGGTTGGGGGGGAGGGGGGGAGGGAGAAGGGAGGGAGGTTTTGGTGATGGGGAGCATTAATCAGCTACAATGTATATCGACAAAATAAAATTAAAAAAAAAATAAATAAATAAAAATAAAAAATAAATAAAAAAAAATAAAAAAAAATAAAAAAAAATAAAAAAAATAAAATAAATAAAAATAAAAATAAAAATAATAAAAAAAAAAAAGAAAGCAAAAGAAACAAAATGCTTTAAACTCTACCACAGATCATAAAACTAAAACACTGCAGACTGGGCAGAAAGAAGCATTTAGGTTTGAGAAAGCATACATTAATCACTTGGTATATAAGATTTAGAATGCTCAAAGATATGAACAGATACTACATACATGAGAAATATCATTAGTAAAACAAGTACAGAAAACTACAAAGCACTACCATTTTTGGCCTATTAAAATAACATTTGATATTCTTCTTTAAAAATAAATTTCAAATACTGTTAAGGATACGAGAAATAGCACCTCTCATAGTTTGTCAAAGATATTATAAATTGGCACTGTTCTTAAGACAAAAGTTTTTAAAAAAAAAGTTCATACCCAATGATCCACCTATACTAATCTATTGAGAAGCAGACAGAGGAAATAATCTAAACTATGCAAAAAGCTTATGCATAAAAACATAACTCAATATATTATCTGTAAATAAAAAGCAGATATAGATAAAATGATCAAAAATAGAAGAATGGTGGAATCAAGGTGCATCCACATCATAAAATATTAAATATCTATTAAAATGGTGACTAGGAAGCTTACAAGCCACCTGGGAAAATGCTTCTGAAAAAATGGTAAGTAGAAAAAAAAATACAAAATAGTACATGTACTATGATTAACCCTATGTTAAAAAAGATACATACAGAGCTAAGACTAGAAAAAAATAGACCAGAACATCGAGAGGAGAAGTAGAGTTAATAAATGATTTTCTCTCTCACCCTTACTTTCTAAAATGTGGTGATACTATTTTTACAATGATTAAAAAAAAGTTGAAAAACAAAGATTTAGAATGCCTATATCCTGGCCATTGTTTAAAATGCAGTTCAACCTCCACATGAATGCTTGATGGCACCAAATCAGCTCCTCTACTCCAACTCTCTCTCTAGACATTCTTCATATCACACAATTCACAACTTAATTCACAATAACTTAATTGTTCCATTTCGTAATTGTATAACACTGTAAAATACAGTCTTCACTTTGCAGCTACTTATAGCTCAATTGTATGTCTTTTAGTATAGTAATTTTTTCTCTGTATGCCTACATAGTGCTCAGGACAGTAAAGATATAAAAGAGAAAACAATTGTTGACTAAATAAATCAAGAAGGTGCATCTTCTGAGCAAAAGGGAACAATGGTTTCTTTAAAATATTCGCAGTTATATAAAAGTTATTTTCTTAATATATAAAAACATAAATTCCATAGTTCTACAAATAATGCTATACATTTATTTTCTTACAAAAACTATACATTATGATCACTTTCTTTTGTAAAATGTAGATAAACAAATCAGATAAAGACAATCTTATGGGACTTTAACTCTTAAGACAATCAATATTTTGTATAAAGTCTGCATATCTGAATTAATAAACTGAAATACCAATAAAATGTCATCACAGGCTCAGAGAGAATATAATGAAACCTTACTAAATAAGGATCAGCTGGTTTGATCTCTGTGCAAACTGAATAGGGCTGACAAGGCATTTAGCTTTGTATTTGCTAAGCAAAAGAATAATATCAACAAAATTTCAGAGGGAAATGTTTGACCAACTTAAGAGAACAAACTACTTTCAAGTATTACAATAGCATCCATTTGCATAAAATAATTAAGTGCTGGTTTAAAATGAATCTTCCTTATTTATTAAATTAAGGATGCATTGTTAGAATTTAGGATTACTGTGTCTCTGTAATAAAATAAAATTGCGTTTCTTTTAAATATCCTGTAATTCTGAATATTCACTAATTTACATTGAAAACCCTTCAGATCATCCAAAATAGTGATGCTGAACCATAACAGGTGGACTACGTTATGCAAAACTGATTTGACACTAAAAAAAATACTAATTGAAATTATTACACTGTGCTACTTTGAAATACCCCTTTGAGTTTTTTGGCGAAGCTAAATATAGTTTCTGGTGTTGAATAATATATCTTTTAATGCATTCATTAATAAGATCATACTCAGCATCAATATTCTGATTTTAGGCATGAACTATTCACTTTTTAAATTTTCTTAAATTAAATATGCTTATTATAATGTTTTGGTATCTCTCATGAATATTAAATTGATGATTTAAACACTACAATACTTATCCCCAATGTAAGTTACATGATTAACTCACTCTACATTACAAAATAGTTTTTTCACTCAAAATTAAACTTTAACTATTCTTCCTTCTTTCCTTCCTTCCTTCATTTCTAATCCAGCAAACCAGATCTATTTCTAGGTTTGTTTATATTTTTTAATCTACTATACTTTTGTTTGAATCTGTTTATTCCTTTAGAATTTGAAAGTTCAAAAAATAAAAGAGCTTACCGATTATTGGGTGTATAGAAGTTAGCAAATATTTCTGGCCCCTCTCAAACATTTATTTCCATAAGGCAACTTCTGGGTTTGAGAAAACCTGTCACCCCAAACTGGTGGGTTAGAATAGAAATTACTATTTTTTCTGTTTTCCTATCTAGATTAAAAACTTGTGCATATTCTAATTCATTTTTACTTTGATAGATTCTAATATAACAAAATTATTTATCCTGAAATTTCACCAATAGAGGGGAAAGCATGAAGGGCTTTAAGGTCTCATATTTATCACTCTTGAATAAGAATAGCTGAATGCTGACTTCAAGTTTTACTTGAAAGTTCAAAGTTCTAAATTTCAAAGCAAGCCCATCTTAAGATCTCATTTGGTAACTGGTGAAAATTTCCATGATATATTTCATCTTCATAGTTGTGGCCCACATGTGGTTAGGCAGGGAGAAGGGAAAAGACAAGAGGTGTGGGGAGTTTTGGTGAGAGGAAGTTTAATGTCCTACTGGATCATCTTCTATCTAGGGACAATAAGAACTCCTGGGGTCTAGGTACTAAAGATGCTAGGGTCTACTATGAAAAGATTTTGAGAGCATCTCTGTAATTTTGAATTAGGACAGCTAAGTCTCCTAAAGAGTGAACCCAAGCTTTGGACCCAACATGGCTTTACAAAATCATCTAAACTGCAAATAATCTGTTGATAGCACAATGGTGAATCCTTAGGTTTAGATTAATTTAGATCAAAATCCTATATTTGAGCCAGTTTTGAACAATGAATGATAATTATTCAATTTGTTCTATTCATTGTTTGTTATAATTTATACATTTCTCACCCTCACAAAGATTTAAGCAAGGATGAAATAAAATTCAGAAGCAAGTATTCTTTTGTCTAATGTAAATAGGGAAAGTATACCATTCTCTTCACTGAGTTCTAGAGCATTCTTCAGTATTCACCTCAAATCAAGCTAGATTCTTTTTTTTGTAAGAAAATTTTAATCTTAAAAACAAATTCTTTAAGTTTTGGAAAATATTCTGAAAGTTGGATCAAAGGGATATTTGAACTATAATACATGTAAGAGTAAGAATACAAATAAAATATTACATTCAAAGAAGAATGAATTAAAGCATAATTTAAAATGTATAAAAGTAATGCCACAAAAGCTAAGATCCCTGTAACTCTTTATCTGAGAATTAAAATTCCTCCATAATTAACCAGAATTTTCTAACACCGTAGTTAAATAAAATTCTAGCAGCTTCAGAAAATAAACAAAAAGACAAAGACAGCAGGCAATACTATGAAAATGACAAGAAAAAGAAAACAGAAGATTATGAATCAAGTTATATACAATCCTTATAGAGTAGAAAATATTTACACTTTATCCCTCAAGATATACAAAACATTTTTCATTTCCAGAGGTTAAATACTAATAAGAGAAAATGTCAGTACATCATTTAAAACTTGCTACTATAAAATTAAATTTTTTAAAAAGTTATACCCTGTACTTAGAAGTAGGTAGGTTGACATCAAGGAAAGAAGTATGCTAAACAACCGCTGAAAGAGAATCGTAGAACTCAGTAGTGGCAGAACCAAGGAAGAGGCTGCAATAAAACAAAGCAGGTCATCTGTTAGTACAAAAGACACAAAAAATGTTAGTTTAGAAACCCTGAATAAAATATTATCATTTATGGCATTTCATTGTTTGTGTGACCTTTAACGTGAGGCTATATTTGCCCTACTCACCCTACTCATTTCTTTAGGAAATCAGAAGCTTCATTTTTTTTAACTAAAATTATATTTCATTGTTTTAACTATATTTTGGTTTAAGTAACTCAGATTTTCTCAATTTATATTCAGCCTAGATCACTGTAATAATACTAACTCGAAATGAATAATTTGTTATTTTCTAATTACTCGAGATTCAGCAACTCTTCTCTTAATTAGGCATTTATGTCTTAGTTCAAAGACAATTTACTCCCCGGAAACTGAATTTTCCTAATCCCCTCCTCCTCCAAGTTTTCCCACTGTAAAGTATGCATTAACAGTTGCCATGTGCCACTTGGAAAATTGGAAACAGGAGAGAATGACTTCACCATACCTAAGAGTCAAAATGAGAGTAATCTTAATAAATGAAGTAATCTTTCCCTACAGGATAAGAAAAGCAACTACCTCAGTGGAAGAAGAGCAGATGAAGGGGAGTGCAATAAAACATAAAACTCTATTTCTATTTTTTGGAAAGGAAATGTGCATAACTTCTTAATCCCCGCCAGAGTATGGAGATAGACAGCTTGGGATGGAATCCTAGCTGAATCACTTATTATTAACTGTTTAACTGTGGGGCAAGTCTGTTAACCCATCTAAGCAGAAGTTTACCCATCTGTCAAAGAAAGATAACATTAAAAAATTGTTGTGAGGTTTAAATGTAATTTCAAGGCTAGTCAGTTAGCTCACTTGTGAGAGCATGATGCTGATAACACCAAGGTCAAGGATTCGGAACCCATACTGGTCAGCTGCCCAAAAAGCAAAATAAATACAATAAAAAATTTTTAAAAGTACATATAATTTCATCTCCAAAATGTTCCCTGAGCACAGTGCCTGGAGACAGTACTTAGTAACTGTTAGCTACTATTATTACTACTAGTCAACAACTTATAAATTAAATGTAAAGACAATTTCATTCAAAGTCAAATCACACTGCAAGATTTAAGAATATGTAAGTTATATTTCTAATACCCATAGATAAGTGCCTTCTGACTTTTTTCAGATGTGTAGTTCCAAAAATGTTATCATCACCTGATGCATATTTTAACTGAAAGAAATAATGTTTCAATATTTCTTCTTTTTAAAGTCAGTTCAAATGAGACCTCTTCTGTAAAACTGTAAATATTTTCTGTCCTTGTTCTAGTTTCATCTAAAGGATTGATAAGGTGCTAAAAGATAAATAAGAGTCCCTCCTCTGAATCCCATTCTGGTTAGAACCAGTTTTATAACACATAACCCATTTGGAGATCACAGCATATAAGCAAAAATGCTCATTGGAGCTAGACCATGAAGTATCAGTGCCTGAAAGGGATCTCTAGAGAAATTGATGACTTAACTATGAGTCAACTATTTCATGTCTTTGGTAGATATCCTCTAGTACCTAGCTCTATCAATCCCAATGAGGGAATTTGTTGTTTAAAATATATGCCCAGAGTGACATTTATGTGTTTAAAGAACAACAGCATAGAGTGATTCTGAACCTCCTCCTTACCCTTTCAAAACAATGATAAAATCAATGAGGACAATAAATGAAATTATACAGGATACTCCAAATACGGAAAGAAGCAGAGGGAGTATTATATCATAAGCACGTGTGTTCTATTACCACATAAGAAAATATGACAGAATAGAGATCAAGCCTAAGAGTCATATTAGTACAAATAAATGGGCTCAACTTGCCTTTTTTTTTTTTGTTAAACTCTGAGCTTTTGTTTTTTTAGCAGGTGGCCATTAGAGGGATCAGAACCCTTGACCTTGATGTTTCAACTTGATTTTTTTTAATTAAAAGAAAAAAATTTTCAAATTCGTGCATAAAGCAAAACCTAACTCTCTGCTGAATGCAAGACCCAGACTTAAAACACAGTGGTTCAAAATGACTAAAAATAAAAGAATGGAGCAGGCAAATGAAAACAGTAAGAAATCCAAGGGTCCAGTTCTAATACCAAACAAATACTTCAGGCCAAAAACAATAAGCAAGGCAAAGAAGTACACCTTATGAAGTTAAAAGCCACATTCCACAGTTATGATGTAACCATTATGAGTCTTTTGCTCCAAACAACATAGCACCACCCATATAAAACAAAAATTACAGGAGATGCAAAGAGAAATGTATAGAAATATACTAATAACAGAAAAGTTTAACACACTACTCTCAATACAAGAGGATAAATGGACAAAAAAAAACTGAGTAAGGATAGAAAACAACATAACCAACAAGTAGAGATTCTGGATATATATTGAATATTATAGTCTCATAATAAAGAATATACCTTCTTCTCAAGTAAACATGAAATATTCACAAAAAACTGATCATATACACTAAGGCACAAAGACAATACAAGTAGATTCCATAAAGTAGAAATATTACAAACAACCCTCTCAGATACAATGCAATAAAACTTGTAATTAAAAATGAAACGAGGCTGGCCAGCAGTTAACTCAGTTGATTAGAGAGCACAGTACTAGTAACACCAAGATCCAGGGTTTGATCCCTGTAACAGCTAGCACTCCTCCCCCCCCCACAAAAAAAAAAAACAACTAAAAAATAAAATGCACTTCCACCTGGAAATTCAAAACTTTCTATTAAGCAAGTCTTGGGTGAAAGGAGAAATACAGAAAGTATAAAATTTCTTTAAAATAATGGTAACCAAATCACTGTATCAGAATCCATGGAATATTTTCTCAGTGATCAGAAGGAAAGATGGAACTCTAAACAAATATAAGAATGAAAATGAAAGGATTAAATTTAAATTCCTAATTCAAAAAAGCAAGAAAAAAAAGAACAAAAAAGTAAACCAAAAGAGAGCTGAAGGAAGAAAGTAATTTAAAAAAAATCAATGAGGTAATGAACATAAATTAATAAATCAAAATCCATGTTCTTTGAAAAAATAAACAAAAAAAGACAAACCACTACCTAAGTTAATCAAGGAAAAAAGAGAGAAAAGATCAAATATACAAAATAAGAAATGGTAAAGAAAATGCCTAATAATACAGAGGGAGTTTTTAAAAATCATAAGAGACTACTTTGCATCTCTCTATGCAAACAGATTTGAAAATCTAAAAGAAATGGATAATTCCTTAGGCAAATACAGTTTTCCAAAACTGACCCCAGTACAGACAAAAAGCTTTAAAAAACCAGTTTCAGATAACAGATACAGAAAGTCATCAGGGAACTACATAACAAGAAAGGACAATGTTCAGATAGTTTCATGGGGGAATTCCTTTTTTAAAATTTAAATCGTGATTTATTTCACAAGCGAATTCTTCCAAGACTTTATTGACCAGATAGACCTGATGCTATATAAATTATTCCTGAATATTAAAAATAAAACTTCAAAATTCTTTTTATGGAGTGGGTATAATATTGATACCTAAACTTAATATATATGGAACAAAAAATAAAAGACTGATATAATTTATGAATGCTGATGAAAAAATCTTAAATACATATCAGCAGACTCCAATATACATCAAGAAAATAATATACTATAATCAAGTGTGTCTAAGGGGTTTGTTTATAGCAAGAATGCAAGGATGGTTTGATACTAGAACATCTATTAATATTATTCACCATATTAATAGGTCCAAGGAGAAAAACCATATTATCTCCATAGATGCTGAAAAAGCCTTTGATAAAATTCAACACCCATTCCTAAGAAAATGTCTGAATAAAACAGGAATGCACATACTTACTATAACATGACATAAGGATATAAACATAAATATGGGGTGATTAACAGGAGATATTATTAAGAGAGAGAGAAAGAGTGTGTGTATGTATAAAATTAAATACATATACACTGCAGTTCTAAAGCAAACATCTTCCTTAATGGGGGAATGCCACAAGTATTCCCACTAAGGTCAGGAAAAAGGCAATGAGGTCTACTATCTCCACTATTTAACATTATTCTGGAGGTACTAGCCAATGCAACTAAACAAATACAAAAACAAAAACAATCAGAGGTATAAAAATAGGAAAGGGGGAAATAACACTATCTGTATTTGTATCTGGCACGACTGTATACCTGGGGAATTCTAGAGAACCAATAATAAAGCTAACTCAACTCAAAGAATTCATCAAAGAAGTAAGATATAAATTAATCAACAATAATCAATAGCAATTATATAAAATAAGAACTAATTACAATATACAATAAATGAGAAAAACCCATTTGCATTAGCAACAAAAAAAGATAAAATATTTAGAAATACATTAAATGAGAAATATTCAAAGCCAATGTGAAGAAAACTATAACAGAGTTGTTTGGAGGCACAAAAGGAGACTAGAACAAGCGGAAAAACATCCCTTGTTTTTGGTTAGAATGTATCAACATGATCCACAATCAAAATATACCTTTTCTCTAAGTTAATATATAAACTTAAAGTGATCTCAATAAAATTCCAGTAACCTTTTTTGTGATGTTGGAAAAGTTGATCCTAAAGTTCACATTTTTATTACAATACACTACAAAGTCTCTATAACTAAAACAGTGGTACACAAATAAACAGATAAATGGAATGGAACAGAAAGTGCAGAAATAGACCAGTGTATCTAGTGTAGGACAAAAGTGGTATGTCAAGGCATTGGGGCAAATAAAGCCTGGATAGCCATTTGGGAAAAAATAAAACTAGATCCATTCCTCGAACTATACATAAAAATAAACTCTAAATAGATCAAGAATTAAAATGTAAAAAATAAAACTATGCAAGTATTAGAAGTAAACATGAGTGAATTCCTTTATAACTAAGGTATCGGAGAAAGCTTTCTAACTGAGATTAAAAATCTAGATGTATTAAAAGGAGATAAAGGGTTACATAAAAATAAAAATCCTTGCATTACCAGAAACACCATTAAGCATGGTCAAAAGACAAATTATAAACTGAGAAAAAATTTTGCAATATCTATCGTAAGTAAAAGACTAATAAAACTAATTTATAAAGAATTTTTTTAAATGGGAAGTAAAGGACCAAAAATCCTATATAAAAGCAAGGGAAACATATAAATAGATAATTCCCAAACAGAGATATAAAAATGGCATGTCAGCATGTGAAAACATGTCTGACTTCACTTAAAAGAAAAACAAATTAAAAACACACCAAGATACCATTTCTCAAACATAAGATTGGTATAAATTCAAAGCCTGAAAATAACTGATTGGCATTGGCATAAATTTATTGATTGGCATACATTAAAAAGCTGTTGGTAAGGAATTAAGCATTCTAATACATTGCTGGCAGGAAAAAAAAATGATATAATACCTCTAGAGATGAATTTAGCAATATCTAAAAGTATTACATGTGCATTTACCCTTTGAAACAGCAGTTCAACTTTTGGGAATTTAGCCTAAAATACCTCTAACACACAAATATACATATATATGCCATTGCAGTAGTATTATTTGTAACTTCAAAAGAATCATTACCCTCACCAATGTTTATTGCAGCACTATTTACAATAGCCAAGAGTTGGAACCAGCCCAAATGTCCATCATCAGATGAGTGGATAAGGAAACTGTGGTATATCTACATGATGGAATTCTATTCTGCTATAAAAAGACTGAAATACTACCATTCACAACAACATGGATGGACTTAGAGAAAATTATATTAAGTGAAACAAGTCAGGCACAGAAAGAGAAATACCATACGTTCTCACTTATTTGTGGGAGCTAAAAATAAATAAATAAACACACAAACAAACAAAGGGTCGGGGGGGAGAAGAAACAACAATCACAACTATTCCTTGAACTTGTTAAGACAAGTGAACAGATATGATGCAGGGGTGAAATGAGGGGAGATGGAGGGGGGAAGAGGAACAGGTAAAGGGTCATAAAAATCAACTACAATGTATATAGAGAAGTTAAAATTTTAAAAAAATTTTTTAAAAAGAAAATGAATAAATGAGTATTTATTTTCCAAATTAAAAAAAATCATTACCTAAATATCAAAGCATAGGAGATTGGTTAAATAAACAACGGAATGGAAGGGAGGAAGGGAGGGAGGGAGGGAGGGAGGAAGGGAGGAAGGGAGGAAGGGAGGAAGGGAGGGCTCTATAAATTGATATGGACTGATTACCAGGAGATATTATTAAGTGAAAGACGCAAAGTACAAAAGAGGATATATAAAATGTAAACTTTTGGGTAAGAAAGAAAGAAAAATAAGAAAACATACTAAAAGATCTGCAACATAACCAGTGCCATTTTAGACAAGCCCAAGTACAAAATGGTGCCGTCCACCTCCTCCCCTCCCCCATTCTCTTTTACAAGAAACCTCATGGTTTCAGAGAAAATGAAACTTTAGGCATTTCCACATGCGCAGAACTCTCCATGCCCATGACCTAACTCAATCTCCACCCCAGAATTACATCACCCAACTCTTGGAGCCAACATACCAATATAAGCTCTACCACCGCCACACCAGGGGCTGTTCCCGTTTTCAAGGCAGCCCCGGGCTGTCCTCCACTTTGAGTACAGCTCAGCAAATTTCTTTCTTTAATAAAGCTTGAATGGTACCCAGCATCTCAGCTCACTTTCTTTCATTATGGTGCTAAAACCCGGGAAGAGTTTTGGCCGACATTGTGGACAATCCCCCTCTTTCTTGGGTGATTGGTTCTCGGCTGCCCTTCCCAGACCTGCCAAAACCAGATACCTCCAGGACTCTCTACTTTTGCCGTTTCAGACCAATGCATCCAACACCAGCCTCAATTCAGGATGAGTCAGTGGGTCTATCCTGCCTACTTCTATGGGTTCCCCCGATTACTCTCTACGACTTCAGTCTCTGCGAAGCCCAGGCACCTGGCCAAGGGAACTCTTCTCGTGCCCCCCAGCTATTGAAGGATGCTTCATTAGCAGGTCATGGCTTTTCTCTCAAAAGGATGGTGGACAGCAGAGAGGACACTCTTTGTTGGTATGCTTCTACTAGGACTGACTGCCCTCTCTCACCCTCTAAATGGGATCCTCACAATCGAAACCTCCATGCTCTATGCCCTTGGGCTGTCTCCTGGCCAATTTCTTGGCTCCAGAGAGACATTAAACCTAAACGTCTCATTTTCTACTGTATTCCATGCTCTACGCCTCTGGGCCGTCTCCTGGCCAATTTCTCAGCCTCCAGGGAGACATTAAAACTCAAACGCCTTGTTGCAATGGATCCCAGTGGCCACAAGATGGCACACAATTTAGACACTCACCAAAGTGGCCAAAGCTGTAGAGATTCCTTGTTCAGGCCTTCTCCTATCGCTGAATGCATTCTTCTCTCTGTCAAAACTGTCCTATGTCTCAAATTCTCCTACCTCATGCTCAACCTCTCCTTCCAGACTCAGATCAATTTCTGATCTGTCGGCCCTCCACATTTCTCCCTTCACCACACCTGGCCTCCAAAAGCTCATCCTCAGCCCAGCTCCTTCCCTTCTCCCCCTTTGTCAGGTAACAACCCTGCCTCAGCTCTGGCTTTTTATAACCCTTCCATGAAGTGGCTGGGATGGAAGGAATTGTCGAAGTCCATGTACAGGGAGCAGGTCTGGATGGCGGCTTGTCGGATCTTAAAAACTAACGCCACCTTAAGTGACATTACAAGCAGCGCCATTAATGTGGCAGCCTAAGAGGGCGCCGGGAGGAAGTAGGGTGGGAGTGTCTGCAGGAACCTTGCCTTAGCCCTTATTGGCCAAATACGTGCTTCCGCGCTCTTCAACACTGCGTGATTGCAATAGCTAGGCATGCTCTCGTAACCTGGGTTCGGATCCAACATGGGATGGCCAGTGTGCTCACTGGCTGAGAGCGGTGCAGTCAACACCAAGCCAAGGGTTGCAATCCCCTTACCGGTCACACACACACACACACACACACACACAAAATAAATAAAATAAAAGCAAGTGCTTGTGTGATAATAAACGGAACTGCTCAACAGAACCCCTGCTGCGTCTGAGTGTCCTTTAACGGGCTGGTTGGGGCCGGCGGCTGTGCTCACCTCTCTTTGCAGCTCTCTTCCCCCGTCTCCTCCCAACGGGGACCGGAGGGAAAGAGGAATCCGGGCCATCTGCTCACCCACCAGAAGGGACACCTAGGGAAAGACTGATAACGAGGCAAGGGCTGTTCGGGTCAGCCAACAGCAGACCCGACAGCGGCTCAGGTACATTCTCAAAATAATAGGCAGCCTGTGGGAGCCGTTGCTGTTCCTTGCACGGACCCAAATTGGAACTACCAGGCTGGCCATGGGGATCAGGATCTATGGGATAATATGATTACACACTTGATTTACGACCTCCAAAAGGCCACTCACAAGTCAGTCAATTAGGACAAGTTTAGAGAAATCGCACAGAGATCCAATGAAAATCCCAATGAGTTCCTAACTCGCCTCTCTGAGGCTTTACATGAATACACACATATAGACCCAAACTCCCCGGCAGGCATGGCCCTCTTACACTATTATTTCATTACCCAATCAGCCCCTGATATTCGAAAACCTATAAAAGAGATCAGGCTAAATACCACCTCCTGGCTAATGCCACCCATGGCTCACATGCTCCAAAGCTGGCTGCCTCTAGGGGCAAGCCACCCAAGAACTGCTTCAAATGTGGTCAACCGGGCCACTCAGCATGGGCCTGTCATAACCCATCCTCACTAGAAATGGCCAGGTCACTGGGGGACTGACTGTGCCACTTGCCAGAGAGGAATGGCCCAGTCCCCAACCTACAGCCTTTGGCTTCACGGCCATCCCTACCATAGCTTCTCGGCTTTGCCCAGGAGGACTGATGATTCCCAGGGCCTGAGGCCCCGACGGAGATCACCACGCATGAGCCAATAGTAACTTGCCTCATAGCAGGTAAGCCAATCTCTTTTGTCATCGATACAGGGGCCATTTACTCTACCCTTCCTGAATATGCAGGACCAACAACCCCATCCTTTATCACAATAGTAGTGATCATGGGATCAGAATACCACCCATGGATCACTAAAACCCTTTCCTGCACCCTACAACACACCCAATTCACACACAAATTCTTAATAATGCCTCAATGCCCAGCCCGCTTACTAGGACGGGACGTTCTTTTCAAATTCAAAGCTACTCTTACCCTAAACACTTTAACTCCAGGTACAATACTCCTGTTACAAGCCACACCCAGACCTGGCCCCTGAGGCTTCCACCTTACCCTCCCCCTCGGACAAGGTCAATCCCTAGTATGGAATGCTTCTTCTCCCTCCATTGCTACACACCATTCCCCTATCCTTGTTAAATTGCGGAACTCCTGCTTGTTCCCTGATGTCCCACAGTACCCCATTGCTAACAAATACCTAATAGGCTTAAAACCCATCGTTCACAAACTCTTTTGTTCACATCTCTCACGGCTTACCCACTCGCCTTTCTTTTTTTTTTTTTTTTTTTTTT
The DNA here is from genome assembly GCF_027409185.1 of Cynocephalus volans. NCBI lineage: Eukaryota > Metazoa > Chordata > Mammalia > Dermoptera > Cynocephalidae > Cynocephalus > Cynocephalus volans. The sequence continues at coordinate 56,648,322 of NC_084472.1, forward strand.
TTTTTAATCTTTTTCGTGACCGGCACTCAGCCAGTGAGTGCACCGGCCATTCCTACATGGGATCCGAACCCGCGGCGGGAGCGTCGCGGCGCTCCCAGCGCCGCACTCTCCCAAGTGCGCCACGGGCTCGGACCCCACTCGCCTTTCAATACACCCATCCTTCCAGTTATAAAGCCTAATGGCTCATACCATTTAGTACAGGATTAATCCTGGCATGAGTCATTCATACCATTTAATACAGGACTAATCCTGACACGTGCCATTCCTAACAACTTACTTGAATGGTACTGCCCCAGGGGTTTCAGGATAGCCCCCACTTTCCAGCCAGGCCTTAGCTCAAGACTTATCTAAACTTCCCTCAACCCCTAGCACTTTAACACAATATGTGGATGACCTCCTCCTTTGTAGCCCCTCCTATGAGGATTCACAGGCCCATACTGTTGCTCTCCTTAATTTCCTGGCCTCCAGGGGATATTGAGTGTCCCCCAGCAAGGCCCAGATTTCTTCTCCTTCAGTTCAAGAGTCTAATTTCTGAACCCCATACTCCTACCACAAAGGGTAAAATCCTTTCTTTCTTGGGGCTTGCAGGGTATCTTCGTCTATGGATTCCTAACTTTGGATGCTAGCAAAACCACTTTATGGGGCAGCCAAAGGGGATCCTGCCATTCCTTTAGAGCCCACAAAGCCCATTCATTCTCCCTTCCAGCAATTAAAAGCCACTCTCCTTGCAGCCCCAGCTCTATCTCTCTCAAACCTATCTCATCCTTTTATCCTATACATCACCAAAACCCAAAGTCGGGGTTTTGGGACAAAAGGCAGAAAATATTTTCTCCCCGGTTGCATATCTCTCTAAATAACTAGACACCACATCTCAAGAATGGGCCCCTGTTTATGGGCCTTGGCAGCAGCCACCCTTTTACCATAAGAAAGCTCTAAACTAACTTTTAAACAACAGTCAAGACCTTCTCAGACATAAGGCCAAGTCAATTCTTTCCCCTTCCTGCCTACAACTTATTCACCTTACTTTCATTGAAAACTCACAGTTCTCCTTTAAACCTTGCCCTCCCTTAAAATCCAGCCACTCTCATCCCAAAACACTCATGACCCTTAGAACACAATTGCATGGAGGCTTTAGACCTCTTTCTCAATACCTTTCCACACATCTCCCCGCATCCCATTACACGGTTCATAGATGGGAGCGCCACCTCCACACCTGCACCCCGGGCAGGTTATGCCATAGTAAATCTAACACAAGCTATTGATTCTGCGCAACTCCCAAAGGAGGCTGGGGTTATACATTGCAGAGAACACCAAACCTCCAATGACCCCACAGCGTAGGGTAACAAACTGGTGGATCTAACCACAAAACAGGCTGCTCGATCACCAGGCCCCCACTCTTCCTCTCCTGCTCAGGTCCTCATGGCCCCTACATCCTTATCCCAATACACACCCCCCAAAATACAAAATACAATACCTCCAACAGTTGGGGGCACAGAGAAAGGACAACTGGTATACTCTCTTCAGTTGCTATGTCCTCTGTACCACACAAGCTGAGCAAATCCTTTTAGATTTCCATAATTCAGTTCATATAGGCTATGAACTCCTACTACACCTTCTTCAACCCTTATATTACTCTCCCCACATGGTCAAGTTTCTAAAACAAATCACTCAAAACTGTCCTTTGTGTACTTCTTGCTCCAATCCTTTCCCACCCACCAGACCAGAGGGTACACTTCTGGCTGGGATTGGCAAATTGACTTTACTCATATGCCTCCCCACAAAAGGACACGCTATCTTCTAACTTTAGTAGATACCTTTTCAGGTTGGACTGAGGCTTTTCCCTGCACTTCACAGGATGCTACAGTAGTAATGCATGCTCTCACCTCAGAAATCATCCCTTGTTTTGGCCTACCCACCAGTCACTCACTTGCCTACAGGATGCCCCCCAAAGCCCACAGGCTTCAGACCCTTTGTGCTTATGTATGGCATACCCTTCACTCTCACACCTCTCCCTTCCAGCTCATCACCTTTAGGCCAGTATCTCTGTACTCTTTCGCTCATTAGGGATCTTCTTCGGGAACAGGCCAACCTTCTATTACCTCATCCTTTCCCCACCACCATCTCAGACTTTAAACTGAGCCTGGGACAGCAAGTGCATATTAAAACCTGAACCCCAAAACCCCTCTCACCATGCTGGGAAGGGCCTTATACAGTACTTCTCACCACCCCCATGGCAGTAAAGGTACTAGGAAAGGCCCCTTGGTATCACTTAGCCTGGGTAAAACTAGCACCTGAGACTTTACCCAAAAATCTGCTAACACCAAGCCAGAGAGGTCCCTCTGCTCAACCCCCAACTGAACATCTCCTCACACTTCATCCGTTTTAGGACCCACAAAACCGAAAATCTCCAGGACCTCCACTCTTCCCCCAGTCTCAGAAGAATCATGATCTTTCCCCCAGTGATCATCCTCCCACTCCTGCAGGCCTGCTTCACATCCTTCACACAAAAGCTACTATTATACTGTTTTAGTACTTGCTACAGGATTAGCCACTGCTGCCCCAAAAGAGTGTAACATTACAGGAAGATTTCTCCTGGCACTCCTTTACCTCCTATCAGTAGGATGCTTCTTAGCAATTTCATTGTGGCAATGTGACCTTTAAATTCTTTTGGCTCCCTAACCCTTCGCATCCTTCCTGTGTTTTTCCTCCTATCTCGATGCTCCCCATTACCTGGAACATGGAGGTTCCAGGTCCACAGGGATGATGCAGTCCTCAGTGAATCAGACTGGTCCCCAAGTGACTCATCTGTCTCCCACTTTGCGAGAAACTTTTTGTGGTCACCCCCCTCCCTATCAATGCAGCCCATAATGTTTCCACAAACGTCTCTTCACTTTCCTCTAATCTCACCTCAGTGGGGACTGTCAGCGTCGTGCAGGGCCTGCCCACACTCTGCCTTACTAACACCAAATGCTACCACTCACTTACCTCCCTCTTCATCCATGCCCTAAAACCAGACTACATTTCCTTTGTAAAACTACATTATCCTTTTGCTTGCCCCCACAACGTGATTTCTTGCATATTCTTTTAGCTCGTCCCTGACATCACCCTCTAGACACATGGAGAGATGGAAACAGGACTGGGACTAACTTCACCCCCCCCCCCCCCCCGCTTCAGGAAGTGCCCCTTGCTCCCGTAGAGCACTAATTTTACCTTTTTAATTGGGGCAGGGATCCTTCCTGCAACTGGAACTGGCATAGCGGACCTTGCTACTGCCTCTCAATTCTATCAAAAACTCTCAGAAGAACTAAGTATAGATAGCATCTCCTCCCTCCAGTGACAGGTAACCTCACTCACAACAGTCGACAGTTGCTTTACAGAACTGTCAGGCCCTTTACCCCCTTACAGCCGAGAAGGAAGGCACCTGCCTCTTCCTGGGGAAGGAATGCTGTTATTACATAAATGAGTCCGGGGTTATCCAAGACAACTTAAACCATTTCACTGAACCCTTGGATACCCTGGTTTATGCTGTTACTAGGACCCCTAACAATGCCTCATCCTACTTTGTGGTCTCTGTCTCTTCTAGTGTTTCTCTAATTTCTTGCAGGAACGTATACAGGCTTTCACCAACCAAAAAGTCGCCAAATTGTTCCTGCAAGGAGGATATCAGCCCCTCAGAATCAGTGACCCTTCCCTGGAGGGATACAGCTTCCCCACATGAAACCAATACCCCACCACCTAACTGTTTTACCTGCCAACATAAATCTTTTATTTTTTCCATATCTTCGCCCATCACCAGCAGGAAGTAGCTTCAGAAGAATGAGACCTCCACCCTTTTTCCCTTTTTCCTATACTTAAAAGGCAGGAATAATAGATCTGCAACATAACCAGTGCCATTTTAGACGAGCCCAAGTACAAAATGGCACCGTCTACTTCCTCCCTTCTCCTCCCCCGTCTCTTTTACAAGAAGCCTCACGGTTTTGGAGAAAATGAAACTTTTAGGCATTTCCACATGCACAGAACTCTCCATTCCCATGACCTAACTCAATCTCCAACCTGGAATTATATCACCCAGCTCTTGGTGCCAACATACCAATATAAGCTGTACCATCCCACACCAGGGGCTGTCCCCATTTTCAGGGAAGCCTCGGGCTGTCCTCCATTTTGAGTATAGCCCAGCAGATTTCTTTCTTTAATAAAGCTTGAATGGTACCCAGCATCTTGGCATACTTTCTTTCACATACTATATCTGTTTATCATTGCAAAAAGAAACACATAAAGGATAAACCAGAAAGAAATAAAGGTTATAACCTACAAGGAGTTGGGGCTGGGGGAGAAAGAGGTGGAAGTAATATGGGTGACACATCTTTGAACATATACTTTTTTGTATAATTCGTACGTTTAAAAGCATGTGAATATTCTGCATTTACAAAAAGTTAAATTAAATAAAAAATGGGAAAGAAAAAATGCCTGAAACGGAGAGCAAACTGAAACAAACCTAGTTGATTTCAAATGAATACAAAAGTTAGAATGAATGGAATGGATGAAGAAAGGAAAAAAGAAGGAAGGAGGGGTGGAAGGAAGAAAGGAAGGAAGTCAGTCAAATCTAAGGAACACAGTATTTAACCATAAACCCCTAGTCTTGGGCAGGGTGGTGTATGGAGGGCAGAGTGAAGAACTGTAAACAAATCCTTAGCAATATTTAGCAGGTATCTTTATTGTAATGGTATGAGTTAAACAAATCTGAACTAATTTGTTCAAGTATTGATTGAACAAATGAGTAAACGTGTTGATGTTGTTGAGACCAGAGTTACTGTTGCAGGAGGAGGAGCATATAAATATTGAATGGAGGAAAGCAAGAAAGAATTTTGTGGGGATATATTGGAATTAGAGGTACCAGTGAGAATGCATGATTTCTAAAATATGTATAGGTTTGTGTATATGCAGGTTTATGTGCACATGGCTTATATATGTTGATACATATGTTTGTATATATTTCTACATAATAGCAGGTATAGTATATACAGTTGGCTCCCATATCCATGGATTCCACATTGGTGGATTCAACTAACTGCAGACTGAAAACTCAACCAACCACAGACTGAAAACATTCTGGGGCTGGTGTGGGAGGGGAAATCCACAAAGTTCCAAAAAGCAAAATTTGAATTTGCCACAGGCCAAGTACTATGTTGAATCCATGCAAATGAAGTGATGTGTAGGCATTATATTAGGTATTATAAGTGATCTGGGAGGATGTGCATAGTTTATATGAAAATACTACACCAATTTATGTAAAGGACTTGAGCTGTCCTCAGATTTTGTTATCCATGGGATCACAGAACCAATCCCCCGTGAATACTAAGGGACGACTGTATATTATATATATGCATATATTATTAGCTCTGTCCATTGGAAGGGCAAAGAAGTAAAGCTACCTCAGTAGTGATGTGTACACCTAGCACCCAGATCTTGGTCTCTAATCCCATTCCCCTAATAAAAAGAACCATGGTACTCAGAGTAAAAACTGATTCAAGAGCAGAGGCAGAAAATACAGAAGTGCTCAAAAAAATTATAGGGAAGGGGTGCTATTACATGCCAGCTTTCAACACCAAATTGCCAACAGTAATGAATTAAAAACCTTTGAAAAAAATAGGAATTTATGACTTTGCACCAATATTAAATAGAAAAGTCAATGACTGAATAGGAAAAAAGGGAGGATTCCTATACTAGAATGCTGAGAGCCTTCTGGTATATGCAGGAGTGTTGGAGCTGGAAAATCATCATTTTGCGGCCATCATGACAAAGATTAGCCCAGGAAATAATTATGAATGGACATGAAAATTAAGCATAAGATCCTCTTCACAAAACCGTCTTCCCTTCTGGAACAACTCAGTACATTTTTATCAGATATTAATAAATACACAGCCTTATTATCAGTTCATAAATATTCTTTCAAGTAATTCTTATTAATACATGCATGCTCACAAGAGTTCTAATTTTCTTTGACAAATTCCAGCAAGAGATAGAAATAACACCTGATTATTATTATCTTCCTGCAGCAAAGGTATTTCTTTCAATAACAATAATACAGACATAAATGGAACATTTTAAGGTAACTGATGATGTAGAGTTATCTCATTTGGTTTGAATAGCCTCTTACCTAATGTTGCCCAGCTAACAACTTGATTCATCGCAGGCAGTCCCCCTTTCCTGAGCAGACTACTGTGGGTGCTATATACAACATACATGGAAAGCACTATGCTCAGCATCTGAAAACAAATACAAAACAGGTTTAAAAAAAAGAGAGAGAGAGAAAGAGAGAGAGAAACAATATACTAGAATGAATGCTTAGAAAAGAGCTGGGAACAACTGGAATCTGGCCAAAATGCTATTGAAATTGGTCTAGCTTACCTTCCTGTGGCCAAGGCTAAGAGTTAGTACTTTTGTACCAAAGATCCTCCTTTACAAGCATAAGATGAGGCATTTTACACTTTGAAGAATGTTTTGGCATATATCACCAAACTATTTCTGTTTAGAAATATTTGTTGTAAACGTTGAGGGTTTCTTAAATCACAGAAACAAAGAGTGTGAAATGTACATAGTTTAGTGTTTAGTTTAGAGCCTTCCAGCTCTAGCCCTCCCTCACAGTAATATCCATTTATTCATTCAACATATTTTTGTGGCCTGAGTATTTAGCTGGCACTGGGAATATGAGTACAAATACTCTTCATAGAATATTTATTTATAAACTAGTGCAGAGGTTGGTAAACTATAACTTATAAGCTGGTGCACTGTTTTTATAAATACTGTTTTATTGGAGCATAGTTACTCCCATTCATTTCCATGTTGTCTTCCTTTGCACTACAATGGTAGAATTGAAAATTTACAACAGACTCCATATGACCCACCAACCTAAAATATTTACTATCTGACTCTTTAGAAAAATGTTTATTGAGCCTTGTACTAGTGGACTAATTGCCATTTTAAGAAATGAGCTAAACTATAACTGTGAACAAAGTAAGCACTGTTAGAATCACCAAATCCTAGAACTATATTTAATTTACTCTCATATTTTCAGCGAATTAAGAAGGAAAAATGCTTCAATAAAGTTATAAAACAATCCTAGGATCCTTTCAACTGTAAGTCACATTCTAATTTCAGAGATGCTAAAATATGAAAAAAAAAGAATATCTTGGAATCAATGACATATGGTAGGCAGTTCAGGAATGCAAATTAATAAAGTTAAAGCAAAAAAGAATTTTGTAACAGGGCCACCTTACACTCAGTGGTATTTCTAACAAAGCACAAAAGAATCTTAGCATGGAAAAGGCCACTGGGAGGTAGGGCAAGATGGTGGACTACAGGTACCTGGGGCACATTCCTCCCACAGAAAAGGACCAGAGCAACTAATAGTTAGCTAAATATCAATGCAGAGTGTTGGTGGGAGAGTACAAGAATGCAGCAGGGGACTTGTGAGATCCCTGAGAAACATGAAATCCCAGGAAAAAAGCACAGAAGAGAGATAGGCACGCAGCCTCAGCCGCCATATCTCTACCACTGGGATTGGCACAGGAGAGGCTTTCCTTTAAAGGGGTTAAAGGCAGGAAGAGGGCCCATGCCAACCCCCATCCTCATGACAGAGGAGTGCAGTTCCTACCACGGGAGGATTTCACAGCCACTGCAAGCCTGGAGCTAAGGGTGGGGAGCTGCCTAGACTACACGCACTGCATTGCTCTAGAACACGAGCACATACACCATACACTGCACTCCCCACCCCCCATTCTTGAGACCTAAGCCAATGAAGTATGGTGCCATCTTGAAACCTGAGCCCTTGCAGGAGCATGCCCTGCCGTGGGGGCCAGTAGCCACTGTACTTTCCCAGGCTTATGGCTCCAAAGTCATCCTGGTACACTCACAGGAGACACTACAATTCCCTGATCCCAGTGGCTTGAGGCCTAGACTCAGAGGCAGCTGTGACCCAAGCCCTGCATATCTGGGAAGGCAATTCCAGGCCTGATGAACTGATACGCCCCCACATCCCTGGCCAGAGATCAGACAGGCACAAACACAGCCCCTCAACCCCCACCAGTGGGCTGAGTTCTGTGCACCCAAGTTCCCAACCCAGATAAACAGCTCTCAGTTCTCTCCCCTAATAAACAAACTCTCCTGGACCAGTGGAAATAAAGTGCATTTGTGCCCTCCCAAAGAAGCAGCCAGGTGGTCTTGCACTCAACAGTCCCTCCTAGTAGCCTTGCCTACTGCCCTAAAAGAGACTGACAGGGTCCCCTCTCTGCATCTCTGCTAGCAGCCTCACTCACTGCCCAAGAGGCCACCAGCAGGGCCCCTTCACTGCAGCCCCACCTAGGGGCCTCATACTCCACACAACTGAAACCCAAAGACACATTTTCAGGTGAAAGTACAAAAGCCACTCTACAAAATTCAAAAAGATGACTGTTCCACAAGATGCACAGATAGCAATGCAAGGAAACAAGAAACCTGAAAAAACAAGTAAACACGACACCACCAAAAAAACACAATAATGCGCCAATAACTGATCCCAAGGAATCAGAAATTGCCGACTTGCTGGAAAAGGAATTCAAATTAATACTCTTAAGGAAACTCACTGAGAAACAAGAGAATACAGCCAAACAATTCAATGAAATCAGAAAAACAATTCATGACCTAGATGAGAAATTTAACAGAAAGACAGATATCATAAGTAAATAAAAAATAAAATAAAATATAAAAAATTCCCTAGTCTTGGGAAAGATACAAACATCCAAATCTAGGAAGCTCAAAGATCCCCATATAGATTCGACTCCAAAAGGCCCTCTCCAAGACATATTATAGTCAAACTGTCAAAAGTTAAAGACAAAGAGAGAATTCTAAAAACAGCAAGAAAAAAGTATCAAGTCACTTACAAGGAAATACCCATTAGACCAACAGTACATGTCTCAGCAGAAACCTTAAAGGCCAGTAGAGAATGGGATGATATATTCAAAGTACTAAAAGAAAAAAAGTGCCAGCTAAGAATATTATACCCAGAAAAGCTATCCTTAAAGAACGAAGGAGAAATAAAATCTTTCTCAAATAAGCAAATATTAAGGGAATTCATCACCACAAGTTTGACTTTACAAGAAATGCTTAGGGGAGTCCTACATCTAGAAGAGAAAGAATGATAACAACTATCACGAAAACACCCCCAAATATAAAACTTACTGGCGGAACAGATATACAAATTAGAAAGAGAAAGAAACCAAACATCATCAGAACAGAAAACCACAAAACTGCAAGGATAAATGATAAGACAGAAAGAAGGGAACAAAGAATACACAAAAGTATCAGAAAACACCGAACGAAATAACACGAGTAAGACCACACATATCAATAATAACTCTGAATGCAAATGGATTAAATGCCCCAATTAAAAGACACAGACTGTCTGAATGGATTAAAAAACATGACCCATATGCTGCTTATAAGAAACACACCACACCTAAAAAAAACACATAGACTGAAAATGGAGAGATGGAAAAGATATTCCATGCCAATGGAAAACAAAAGTGAACAGAAGTAGCTATATTATCAGATAAAGCAGACTTTAAATCAAAATCTACATAAGAGAAGAGGAAGGGCATTATATAATGATAAAGGGATCAATACAGCAAGATGATATAAGAATTATAAATATATATGCACCCAATACAAAAGCACCCAGGTAGACAAAGCAATTACTATCAGATCTAAAGAGAGAAATAGATGCCAATGCAATAAAAGTTGTAGAATGACAGGGACTGAATTGTGTCCCCCAAGTTTTATGTATTAGAAGCTTGATTCCAACTGTGACTGTTAAGAGAGTGGGAAATCCTATTATAGTGGGGCCTTGAAGAGGTGATTAGATTCCGAGAACCTTAAAAGGAGAGCAAATGAGTCTCTCTCTCTCTCCTCTCTCTCTCTCGCTCTCTCACTGCTTCTGCCATCTCACAATGTGATACCCTGTGTTGCTGAAGCCATCATCAAGGAAGACCTTCACCAGATGTGTTTCCTGGACTTTGGACTTCCCAGTCTCAGAAATTGTAACCAATAAATTTTGCTTTCTTACAAATTACCCAGTTTCGAGTATTTTGTTATAAACAACAGAAACTGACTAACATAGGGACTTTAACACATCACTTTCAGCACTGGAAAGATCATTGAGACAGAAAAAAAACAAAGAAATACTTTGAGACAGAAAACCAACAAACAGATATTGGATTTAAACAGCTCCACAGACTAAATACACCTAATAGATATTTATGAACATTTTATTTAATAGCTGCAGGATGCACATTCTTTTCATCAGCACATGGAACATTCCCCAGTAATGCCCATAGGCTGGAACACAAACATAGCCTCAACAAGTTCAAAAAAATAGAAATCATATCAAATATTTTTTCTGACCACGATGGAATACAACTAGAAATCAATAATAAGAGGGACTTTCAAAACTACACAAATACATGGAAATTAAGCAACATGATTCTAAACAACCAATGGGTCAAAGAAGAGATTAAGAAGGAAATAAAAAAATTTTTTAAACAAATGAGGACAAAAACACAATACAGCAAAACCTATGGGATACAAGGCAGTATTAAGAGGAAATTTTACAGCAACAAAAACCTATATCAAAAAAATACAGATTTCAAATAAACAACCTAATGTTATACCACAAGGAATTAGAAAACCATGGACAAACCAAACCCCAAATCAGTAAAAGAAAAGAAAATAACAAAGAACAGAGCAGAAATAGATGAATTAGGGATTAAAAAACACAAGACAAAAGATTAATAAAATAAAGAGTTGGTAGGGCAGGCTGTTAGCTCAGCTGGTTAGAACATGGTGCTGATAACACCATGGTCCAGGGTTTGATCCCTGTATCAGCATGACAAAAGTGGCTACAAACATAGTTAGTTAAAAGGGTCAAACAAAAACAAAGAGTTGGTTTTTCAAAAAGATAAATGAAGTTGATAAACGTTTAGCTAGGGTAGTGAAGAAAGAGACAAGACTAGAATAAAATCAGAAATGCAAAAGGAGACATTACAACTAGTACCACTGAAATACAAAGGGTCATCAGAGACTGTTGTGAACAATTAAAAGCCAATAAATATGAAAACCAAGAAGAAATGGATAAATTTGTGGACACATATGACCTACCAAGACTGAACCAAGAAGAAAGAGAAAATCTAAACAGACCAATAACAAGTAGCAAGATTGAATCAGTAATAAAACGTCTCCCAACAAAGAAAAGCCGAGGACCAGATGGCTTCACTGCTGAATTCTACCAAACATTTACAGAAGAATACCACTAATTTTCAAGCCATTTCAAAAAACTGAAGAAGACAAAATTTCTCCAAGTTAACTATGAGGCTAGCATTATCCTGATACCAAAACCAGACAAGGACACAACAAAAAAAGAAAACTACAACAAATATCCCAATGAACATAGATGCAAAAATCCTCAATAAAATACTAGCAACTCAAATTCAACAGCACATCAGAAAGATTATACACCATGTTCAAGTGGGATTTATCACAGGGATGCAAAGATGGTTCAACATATGTAAATGAATAAATGTAAAACATCACATCAACAGAATGAAAGAAAAAACCATATGATCATCTTGACAGACACAGAAAAAGCATTTGATAAAATTCAACATCCCTTCATGATTAAAACTCTCAACAAATTAGGTATAGGAGGAAAGTTTCTTAATGCAATAAAGGCTATATATGGCAAACCCAGCTAACATCATACTGAATAGGGAAAAGTTTTCAGCTGCAACAAGACAAGCATGTCCACTCTCACCATTTTTATTCAATATAGTACTGGAAGTCCTAGCCACAGCAGTTAGGTAAGAGAAAGAAATAAAGGGCATCCAAATTGGAAAGGAGGAAGTCAGACTGTCCCTGTTTGCAGATGATGTGATTTTATATACAAAGAAACCTAAAGAATATACCAAAAAACTCCTAGTCCTCATAAATTAAGTAAACTTGCACAATACAAAATAAACATAGAGAAATCAGAAGCACTTCAGGATACAGGACTGGGGAAAGATTTTATAAGTAAGACTTCTAAAGTGCAGACAACAAAAGCAAAAGTAAACAAATGGGATTATACCAAACCAAAAAGCTTCTGTACAGGAAGGGAAACAGTTGACGGAGTGAAAAGATAATTTGCAGAATGGGAAAAAATATCTGCAAACTATGCATTGATAAGAGATTAATATCCAGACTATACAAAAAACTCAAACCCAACAGTAAAAAAGCAAATAATCTGATTTAAAAAAGGGGAAATGAGCTGAAGAGACATCTCTCAAAAGAAGACATAACAGTGGCCAATTGGTGTTTGAAAAAAATGCTCAACATCACTAATCATTAGAGAAATGCAAAGCAAAACCACAATGAGATGTCATCTCACCCCAGTTAGGATAGCTATTAACAAAAACAAATGCTGGTGAGGATGCAGAGAAAGAGGAACTCTCAAACGTTGTTGTGGAAATGTAAATTAGTATAGCCATTATGGAAAACAGTATGGAGATTTCAATAAAAACTACATATAGAACTACTATACGTTCCAGCAATCTCACTACTGGGTATATACCCAAAGGAATGGAAATCAAGAAGTTGAAGGGATACCTACACTCATGTTTATCATGGCTCTATTTACAATAGCCAAGAGTTGGAACCAAACTAAATATCCATCAGTGAATGATTAGATAAAGAAAATGTGGTATATACACACAATGGAATATTACTTGTCTGTAAAAAAAGAACGAAATTCTGCCCTTTGCAGCAACATGAATGAGTTTAGAGAAAATTATGTTAAATGAAATAAGCCAGACACAGAAAGAGAAATATCACATGGTTTCACTCATACACAGAAGCTAAAAAAGTTGATCTCATAGAAGTAGAAAGTAGTAGTGGTTACTAGAGACTAGTAAGGGGAAGCAAGAGGGGAGGATGGGGAAATGGTGGTCAATGGATATAAAATTATACAGAGATAGGAAGAATAAGATCTAGCATTCTATAGCAATACAGGGAGACTATAGTCAACAACAAATTACTGTATAACTGAGTAGCTAGTTGAGAGGATGTTGAATGTTCTCAACACAGAGGTGACAAATGTTTTAGATGAAAGATATGCTAAACACCTTGTTATGATCATTGCACACAGTATAAACATACCCAAATATCATATTGTACTCCATAAATATATATGATTAACAAGGATCAATTAAGAAAAAATAAATTAAAAAAAAAAAAAATTCAGAGACATAAGTAGATTAGAGGTTACCAGAAATGGGGAAGGGGTGGTGGGAAGGAATAGTGAAATATTGTTGCTTAATGGTTACAGAATTTATGTTTAGAAAGACAAAAAAGTTTTGGAAATAGAGGTGGTGATTACACAGCACTGAATGTAATTTATTCCATGCAACTGTATGTTTTAAAATGTTTAAAATGGCAATTCTTCTGTTGCATATGTTTTATCACAATAAAAAATGAATTAAAATTTTAAAAAAAATTTTTTTAAATGAAGAAAAAAAAAGAATTTTAGTATGATATTCTTTGCTCCTTTGAAGTGAGATTCAGAAACACTCATTTTTGTCGAAGTACTCATTATTATAGGTAAATCCCGTCAAAGCTACTATGGCTTTAGTGTTAAGCCAGTCTGTGCACCACTTCAAATGAAACATTTGTTCCAGTGGCTTGACAGAAACTTTGACAAAATTATTTCTTCTCTTTTTATAAGTTCTCTGTTGCTCTCCAAGAATGAACTTAACTTGTGATATCTTTTAAGGGTGGTATATTTTTATCTCAGAGTGCTCTTAGAAACAATTTCTATTATTTCAGCTTTGTTCTGAGGAAACGTTTTGAGAAAACTCATATGAGTTTTGTTTTTTGTCAGTGTTCCTGATGTGGATATTTATTTATTCATTTAAAAGAAAAAAAAAAGTGGTTTCCAACCTTATCTACAAAAAGTTAACATTTTACAGAACATTACACTATATAATCTCTAATTTGCACAACGATATTAGTTATTATCTATTTTATAGGTTAAAAACTAAAGTCAAATTACTGAAAATCACACATCTAATATGCAGCATAATTAGAAACTGACTCAATTTTTAAACAGCAAGTTCAAAGTTCTTTTCACACCAAAGCCACTAACCGAACTTAAATTTATTTTCTCCTAGGACATCATCTGAAGTTTTAAACTGGCTATTCCCAGGCTGCTTTCACTTCAAAGGTTGCTTTTTCCTGACCTAAATAAGGACAATAGAAAATCTCAGTCCAGAGGAAGCCCTTTCCAGCTCAACTCTTTGGTCAGTACAGATGTCTCTTAAGTCTCCTTAATCTCTGCTCTCTAGGTATCTTTGGGCTGCCTCTTGACCTTTTTGATATGCCATACTTTTTAGAGAACATACTCCCATGTACAACTTTAAACAGAAAACTTTCTTCTTAGCTGGCCGATATTGTTACATAAACACAATGGCATCTTAAGAACATACTTTAATACAACCATACGATACATTTTGGTATATCATTAGTATAGCATAGTATTGAAAATCTGGAACTTACCTGTAATAGATGTACGAATAGCTCTTCCTTTACAAAACCATCTTTTCTTTTTATAAGAGGTATTACAACAAACAGGGAGAGCAGAAGAACCAGCAAGCCTGCACCCATTCTGTTTAAAAATACAATTCACAATTTAAAATTTTCTTAAGATATTTACTGAACATATAATATGAAAACAATGAGATATTTTACTCTAATGCAGAATCTCTTAGTCATTTGGTTTAATCAAGATGAAGCAGCAAAAGGATACACAAGTATAACAGAAATAAAAATTTTAGATAAATATACAGTAGGGATGGGGTTATTTGTAAACTTTTCTCATAATTTTTTTTAAGTATCTTTGCCTTTTTTCTATGATTTGGTTTTTTAAAATTTTATGTATAACCAACTACCATGATTCTTAGCATGAACTGGTTAAATTTAAAAAATATATATAAAAGGTAGCTAAACAAGTATATTATCAGTATATACAACATACATTTTGTGACTATGAGGATTTACTCATACAAAAAATTCTGCATTTATAATCTATATTATTTCTAGCAAGACAAACAAATGTCCTTTCTATCACTGACCATGGTGCTTTCCTCAGTTGCCCCTGGCTAAAGAAAGGGTAGAACAGTGGTCACAAGAGTAGCATGCATGTGAGACATTTGTATAGTAACAAAACTACAAATTATACTTTTCAAGAACACCAAGTATAGCTCCTAAAGTCAAAGGTGACTGATATCAAAAAAGAGGTGCGCTACTGTTGATCTCTATTTCTCACCTCCTAAAAATCTGAATAACACAGGACAACTGAAATTATGTTAAGGACAGCAGAATTTGGAACCCAAATATAACAGAACTAAAAGACAAGGAGTTGGTTTAATAAAAATGAGAAAGAACAAAATGCAGAGCTAGACAGTTAAGGAGAATGCAAAGCAGGAATCCCCAGGAAAATGTTTGGTTTTTGTTAGGTTTTGATTCTTTAAATACACTCTTTGAAAATCATAAGAAAAAAAGTAGTTATATATACAACATGGATTATCATTAAAACTTAGGAAAAACAGCTATATATGATCAAGATTCTTAGCTATTTTTCCTAAGTGTTAATTATTTAAAAAAGGAAAAAAGGAAGAATTGGTAAAGGGCCACAAAAATCAATTATATTGTATAATGATAAATAAATAAAAAACAATTTAAAAAGAGACAAAAAAAGGAAAAAGAAAAAGCAATGTATGACCAAGAAGTTTTGCTTTTTCTTTTTTACTTTTTAAAAATAATTTGGTACTTTAACTTACTGGCAAATATGTTTTTACTTCAGAGCACTGGAGTAACAAGGACATCACAGCTATGTTATACATATTTTTGCTTTTTCCTTGAATTTTATCTTTAAATGTTTCACAAAATTACATCTTTGTAATTTTCTAAAGAAGGGAGATGCCACGAGAGATCAAATGGGGAGTAGAAATCTCCATGAACCAAGAATCAAAATAAAGAAGTTGCAGATATAGCTAGGAAACCAACATAAACTAAAAATCACTGAGCAATTTAAATTTAAAGTATAGAGGGAAACAACATAATTTTTAAAAATACAAATTAGTTTTCTCAAATTTTAACAAGTTTATTTGCTTCCTGCATTCATCTTTAATAGAACATGCCAGTGGCAAATTTCCATGAAGACCATTTACACAATTTCTTTTCCTCTTAGCATGTGATAAATTCTGCACAACTATCAATACTGCTTGAGCAGGACTGAAAGGCAGACTGAAGAAAGGAAGGAAAGGGGCTTTATAGAAACAACAGAGGAGCTCACAGAGCAATCTGATGCAAGAAATAAGTGAAAATACTTGAATTTATTTTCTCACATACTATTTATAGTTTATGACAGTTGCAAAACATTTTGACTCAGTAACACTCTAATAAAATATGACTTAGATAGTATGGTCTTAGAATTCAATACAATTACTTTGGGCTCTGTTAATAAATTGACTTCCTAAGAAAATTCTTGATGTATTCCATATTGGTATTCTCACACAAATGACAGAAAATATGTAGAACCTCATAAATTAGCACATACTTAAAAAATATATATTGTTTATTTAATCTTCCTTCAGTCAAAAAAGATATACTCTCATCCTTTAAAGATTAGGCTAAAATGTTTTTTAACATGCTTATAGAATTCAGAAGAAAGTAACAAAGATAATTACATGATTAGAAAATAAGAGAGGAAATGTTGAATGAAATAATGAACAGTTAGATTGCCAAGCACACACATACAAACAGCCAACAGGTTACTTAAAAATAATTTAAAAGTTCAGTTAAAAGCAAAGGTAACCAATTATTTCACAAATTTTGGGGAGATATATTGAGGAGAAATAAATGTAACAGCAGAAATGGGGAATTCAGGTAAGGTACACAGAAGAATTTTTGAACAATTTCAGTGATTAAACATGGGAAAGTTGTCAAGGTAAATAGAGTTTCCTCCCATGGAGATCTTTACAATCATATCAGAATAGGAGAAAATTTCATTTTTCTAAGACATTTTAGTGTGGACATGATTGAAGGCAAAGATAAGGATAATACAATGGCTTTTAGGCCTTTCACTTTGGCATCAGAACATTTTTTCACATGAAACTAAAACTTGTAACAATTCTCCAATATACAAAAGAAAGAAAACCTTCCAGACTTTTTTTTTTTTGGTATTTTAAGTTATTGTTTGGTACAGTTTCATTGTTCGTGATGACCCAAAAGCATCTCCAGGGAGGCTTAATGACTCAGAGCCTGGGCCAAATCATGACTAATGGTTTGATACTAGTATTTTAATTTTCAGTTTGTTAACGTGATTTTAAGCTCATTACCAAGATTAGGTTCAAATTTCATATTGTTGAACAAGAAAAAAATTGTATTGAAAAGAAAATAAATTAAAATATTATTCATACACTAGAGAGAGATCTGGCTTTCGACCTACAACAGGCATCAGTGGGAACACTGCCAGGAGCAAAGAGAAGAAAGTCCAACTCAGTGAGGTGATCTGAAATCAAGAAAAAAGTTATCTTTCACAAATGTGGTATAGAAAACAGTCATCAGTTTTTCACTGACTACAGGACCCTAAAACAAAAAGGAAATGCAAAACCTTACAGCTCTTTACTTAAAAAGTAATATAGTTACTTTTTATGAAGGAACTGTTGGGTTGTAAAGTAGTGTATTTGGTATGATATGAGCATTATTTTATTTAATTTTCACAGTAACATCAAGAGGAAGTTTTTATTATTCACAATATTTCAGACAAGAAAACTGGGAGAAAGCTCAGAGAAATTAAAATATCAGTACAGTCATGTGTCGCTTAATGATAGGGATACATTCTCAGAAATGTGTTGTTAGGTGATTTCATCATTGTACAAACATCACAGATTGTGCTTACGTAAATCTTATACAATATACCCTACTACACACCTAGGCTATATGGTATAGCCTATTACTCCTAGGCTACAAATCTGTATAGCATGTTACTGCACTGAATAATGTAAGGAAATAGTAACATGATAGTAAGTATTTGTGTGACAGCAATTTTTCTGCCCCATTCTAATCTTATGGGACCACTGTCATAGTGGGACCATAGTCCATTGCTGACAGAAATGTTGTTATGTGGCACATGACTGCAGTACCAGGTCCACAACTAGTAAAAGAAACAGCCAGGTTGTAAACCTGGGTCTGATATTTCAAAGCAAGTGCTTCATTCAGTTTATGTTAGACCATATATTGATGACAATATCTATAAGAAAACTAGCCTGCAATAATAATCAAATAAGTGAGCTCAGAAGGAAAATAAATAAGACAAAATTGTAATTAGATTAAGACAAAAAAAAATTAATAATCGCCTTAATTGGAGGTTTTATAAGTTCTAATAAGGTAGAAAGAAGATATTTCTATCTTCCTGCCACTGCCATCAAAAAGTATGAAAGTGGAAACATGACAATACTCCTTGTAGAAGCACTGAAATTTCCTACCTAGCTAAAGGAAGAAAATCAAGAGTGATTATATTTTTAAATAATCTATCACAAATATACACTTCTCCAGGAAAAAAAAAAAATGAGTGGCTAAGGGTCTGGAGGGAGGGGACTCCTCTGACTCAAGTTCAGAGTGTGGCCTCCTAAGCCACTGTGCTGCTATGGGCCATTCCTCAAGTGCTCCATCATCTACATATCTGAGGTTAAAGGATCCCGAGATGGACATATCAGGTCTGCTTTTACGGCACTTTAATTACTACATAACTGGCTCATTTTGATATGAAAGTCTAAATGAATCACTGAAATATTAAAGGTAATGTCAGTCCTCCTGTCAAAAGGACCAGGCTCTTTATATAAGGATACACTCTACCTTTTTCTTTAAAAATAAACAATTCCTTAAGTTAAACATATGTCAAAACAATGTAGTTCCTGACCTGTCCTATGTCAAAATGAGTACTTATACCTTCGCTCGAGTCCACAGCTGAGTGAGAAATGGCCAACTCGCAAATGCAGTAAGTCCAGCTGTAAGCATATAGCGGTAGAAAAAACTGAGAACCTAGTGATGCATTCCAAAGAAGAAATAAAAAATGAAGTCATTTAGTACTAGTTACAAATATAAAAAAGAAATCTGAAAATGTTGTAATCTGGTAAATTACTTACTAATACTTCAATTCCTAGGGTAAAGACTAACAGGTACCCAACAAAATGGCTCAGGGGAAAGGTCAACAGTGATGCAGCAAGATCTTCAATAACTTGAAATCTGTTTTAAAAGATTACTTATAAAAATTAGGTCATACATAATAAAAAATAAAAACTTGGCAAAAAGCTAAAAATCAGGGAATTTTCCATTCATAGATTATTCAATCTAAGATAAATTATAAGATTTGTTTCGATTTACTTATCCAAACATTTTTTTGGAAATCTAGAAGTACTTTAAGGAAAATGTAATTTCTGAATTAATTGGAAAGTGATCGCAAAGATTTGCTTGGTTTCTATAAATATTAATAACAATAATGAGTCTTGTGTGATCTTAACTTAAACATGGGCACATACAACTACAGATATAATATCAGAAATCAAATACAATGAACCCAAATGTATACAAATTGAAAAATTTGTTAAAATTCTTCTAGGTAAACTTATATTAAAATCTCATCTGTCTTAATGAAGTAAAGGTAGGTTTTCCTAATCTAGATAGGAAAAATCTTAATTGCACTTTTTAACTTTTAAAAAAACTTTTTAAAATAACCTCTTCCAAACCCAATTTAAGATGTCACTAATTGTACTCTAATTGTAATTAAGTGTGAATTCATAACAATCAAAAATGTATTACATACTTGAATATTTTTTACATTTAATTACTTGGAAAAATACTTTAGCATCTGTACTGCATTATTAAGTAGGTAATTATAAAAGGTCAATATCATTTAGTTTATGACCTTTTTCTGACTGAAAACAATAACTGCAGAATGTTATCAGAACTATTAAGGAGCCATGAAAAGAAGAAAAGTTAACACCAGTTGAATGGAAAATGTTTCTTCTATTCTAAACAATAAATAAGCACATTTAAAAGATCTTTTTCTAGAAGAAAAGTAAATTTTTGTTTTATTTTTCCAAGTAATGTATCAAAAAGATACTTTCAAAATCATGTTTTCCGTTAAAATTTATATATGTCGTCTTCATAATTAGGACATTTAAAAATTCAGAAAAGATTCGGTAGTAGAACAGAATTTTCTTCAAGGGTAAAACCTTTCATTCTAAAAATTTTTAAACCAGAATAAATGACATTTTAAAAAATCTGAATTAAATATGCATATCCAACAACCCTATAGAAGTAATACTGTTTCTTGTTCAGTGTCTCTTTGCCTAATATTTTAAAATAGTTAATGTTTTAAACATTTTAATATAAGTTTTTATTTTTGATATCTTTAACATTTTAATATTTTTTAATACTTCATGTTTTTAAAGGATGAAAGAAGTTGTAAAAGCTGGAGTTAAAATAAAAATACGCATGGTGTCATGATGCACATGTTAGCAAACCCTTATTCTGGCTCTCATTCCCTGGTTTCCTTTGGGTTCTGGTTTTCCCAGAGGATACTATGATGTCCAAGGCTAAGTTTAAATTCTAGATTACTGGTGCAAACACAGAAATCAACAAGATCTGCAAAATGAGTCTGCAATATGAACCAGTACCACATTTCAGTGGTTTTCTTTAAATGTGCTTGAGACTCACCCAATAGCCTTACTACTGATGTTTTCTACAATGTTAAGAATCCATTTTAAATCCAACTTGTAAGGAAGTACTCAAAGATAGAACCACAGCACATGTTAATAATATGGACTAATCTCTATGTATACCTTACTATATTAGATTTAGCAACAAAGTTTCATTTATCTAGGTTTACATGATAGCTAAGAAAGGAGGGGCAAAAAATGTATGGGAAAAAAACATGCAAATCTCTTTGAAAAATAAGAAGATCTGAAGGTATTTCAAAAAGTTCATAAAAAGATTTTCATTACCTTTTAATTCTATTTTTCTATGAACTTTTTGAAGTACCCTCATATGCTGGAATCAGAAAACGAGTTAAGTTCAAAATGGAAGTTACTCTAGACACAGTACAATCAATATAAGTTATGTTACTTTTATTTGAGGTTTTTCTTACAAAAGATACACAAAAAAGGGAGCAAGGTCACTGCTACCTCAGAGCAATAAGGATGAAGTCAAAAGGGCAAGGTAAAACAAAAAGGATGTTTATATGCAACATTTATGCAGTTATAAATAAAGTGAGAGGGTTTGGAGATTTAAGAATATTATAAATATCTTTGATGACATGCTACAGAAACTTAAAGCATTTTAAATACAGATTTAACTGTCAATGAAGTGAAAAACAAGGCAGCAAGGTGCATTACTTACTCTTTTAGAACCACATACCATATTGGCAGTGGTAACAAACAGTATACATAATAAGTCCAGGGACAGGCTTGAATCAGCAAGAAAAATGCTATAAAAAGGCCGGCAGCTACAAAGCTATATGACAGGAGATGGCTTGGTTTCTGAAAATCAAACAAAACATTAAAACACTTCCAAACCCATGCTAATTGATAGGTTTTTAAAAGAGAATTTATAAAGTGAAGAAAACATTACTTTTTTTTTTTTTTTGTCTTTTTCCTGACCGGCACTCAGCCAGTGAGTGCACCAGCCAGTCCTATATAGGATCCGAACCCGCGGCAGGAGCGTCGCCGCGCTCCCAGCGCCGCACTCTCCCGAGTGCGCCACGGGCTCGGCCCCACATTACTTTCTTTCAATGGTTCTACAACTATCAGATGATTAATCAGAGTTGTGTTAAAAAATAGAAAAAAAATCTGTCATTTGAGAATACTCCAGAAGAAAAATGGGATACCTTGGAATTGTTACAATTAAGCAATTCTCAATTTAAAAGTGACTATGGCTAAAGTTTGTTTGCAAGTAACTTGTTCAGAACTCTGAACAGATTTCCTGTTAGGAACAATTTTACAAATGTTGATTGAATTCTCTGGCTAGCTCACAAAAGCCTGTTTAATCCATAATAAAGTATGGGACCTAGTCTTCATTTGGAACAATATTTCTATCTATTCAAGCTCTAACTTGACACGCTGCCTACCCTTCACTCTCCATTACCCAACCACAGTAGATGCATTGAGTCATGTCTACTCTTCCCATGTCTACTCTTCACTAGTTATAGTCTCCAAAGGCTACACGGCCCCTCGTTCTCTGGGTCAGGTATAATGGTGCAAGGGTCTGGAACAGAAATTCCAATGAGCAGGAAAAGAATACACTTATGGGGAAGTCATAATGCCAAGAACAAGAGTTCTAGGGCATGAAGTAGGAGTTAGAAAGGGGTACAAAGTGTCTCCAGAAGAGGTTAAGCATATGTCATGCCAGGCTAAAGCCTGGAATCCTCACAGCACCAATTGTGGAGCTCTTAATCCCAATCGTGACGCCAGTTGTAAAACTAGGCGACCAGGCCAGTTGTTGGCTCTTTTACCTGCCAGTAATCCTGCTGACTGGGCCAGTTGTTGCCCTAGGGCTGGGTCTGGAGCTCCCAGACCCCTCAAGCCCATTCACGGACTGGGTCCCCAAACCCATCACACACCAGGCTGGGTCACCAGACCCCTTCAAGCAGGTCTATGAGCTAGGTAACCAGCCAAAAGGTCCTTGGAGCCATAGGTTGGAAAGCATGGCCACGGCCGGCGGATGCCAGAGGCCGAGCCCGCCCGCCTGCTTCACTAAAACTCCTCTCTCTCTCTCTCTCTCTCTCCCTCTCTCCCTCTCTCCCTCTCTCTCCCTCCCTCTCTCTCTCTCTCTCTCTCTCGCTCTCTCTCTCTAAAGAATACATGAATAGCAACAAAACTAAAAAGATACACTACTAAAAAGATACACTGGCATACACACACACACACACACACACACACACACACACACACAATTTGCTTACAAAGGATGCTAAACCACACCCTACTGGACCTGAGGCGAGGCCCCTGACCAAACTATTCTATTTTCCCAACAGCATACCTGGAGAGAAGAAAATGGGGAAAACACAGGAATGGAAGGATAATGTGGTACTCTGTTGGTTCTATTCTGTTTTCTCTTTGCTTTTCCCTTTCTTTGCTAGCCAAAGCTAAATAATGTGTTAATTAAGAACTGCCTTCTGGAAGTAGGAGAATTTTGAAAGAAAAAGCAAGAGTTGTTTTTCCTTTTTAGTTCCTCCCTACTGGCATAAAATGTCATCAGAAAGGAAAGAAACATTGATAAATTAGGGCATAGTTGTAGAAAGGGGTATAAAACACAGTATTGTAACTAAGTTTGGAGCTTGACCGATCAGAATTGAAATCCTGGCCCTGCCTGACACATGCTCAGTGTGTGAACCATAAGCAAAATACAAAACTTTGTGAGACTTAGTTTTACACCATCAATAAAATGAGAAGAATAATTCCATACCTATTTATCAAGATTGGTTATGTTTAAATGACATTATGTGAAGATTTTAACAAAATGCCCAGAATATTACTACTGCTTACTAATGATGACTGCTATCATTACTCTTATTTTTATTCTCTCTTCCCCTGCTTCACCTCTGCTTCACCTCTGCTTCACCTTTGCATTAGTTCCAGCAATCATTACGAAACTAATCAGTAGATGGCACTGGAATGGAGATGTGAGAGACAGTAATGAGGTCCCTTAACAAGGGTACGGGGAAAGAAGGAGCAAAACTCAAATAGACGTGCACAGATGGAGTCTCTAAAGCTGACATTGGCTGAGGCAGGTGGTCATTGTAAGGGATGAGGACTGGTTTTACATCACTCTGAGAACAGTAAAATAATAAGAAAAGAAGTTTATAAGTGTTTCTGGAAAAAAGCACTCAAGGGATTTTTTAGTCAATACAATATAGTATAATTATCTAATCCTTTGATACATACAGTAGTAGATATTAGAAATGACACCTACTTGTAGGAAACTAAATTTTAAAGAAAAGAATTAGGTTTAGCTGTTCCTACTAAGGCAGGAAAATGAAGTAACATTGAAAGGATTATAAATAACAAGAGGGAGGACATTTTCTACTTTATCTTGAATTGACTTCCCAGGCCCCCCAAAACAACTGATGATAACAAACCATGCCATGTGCAATGTGATTACTACTTCATCCAACAAACATTTATTAAGTCGCATACTCTATGCTATGTTCTGTACCAGGAGCTGTCCTTCAAGGAGTTTAAACCATATAGGTGGAGACAGAATGATGGGTCTTGGTTTAAGGGGTTAATATTTTGGGACTTTACTAGGTAATAAGAGAAGAGGGGAAACAATAGGGTAGACCTGTGACAAAATAAAGATGTTTAGTTTTAAAGCATAAGACATCTGAACTGGCAAGAACAAAGGAGAAGGCAAAAGTATACAGAAATTAAATGCAAACTTCAATTAAGGGGAACTGTGGCAGCAAATTACATATCCGGGAAAGAGACTAGTCATTGCACTTGCCTGTAATAGTAATAAATTAGAAAAGACCTCTATAACCTGGGGGACACTGTCACATAAAATTGACATTAACTTTGGAGTCAGACCTTTTAATTCTGATGCTGCCGTTCTACTTACTTGTCAATTTAACTAAACCATTTAGCCTGTCTGAAACACCGTTTCCTCATCTGGCAATGGAGAACAATATTTGTTGCAAGCTCATTTCTCACTCCCTTACAGGTGTGGGAGATTATCCTAAATAATCTTGGTGGGCCTGATTTAATCAGTTGAAAGGTGTCAAGAGCAGAACTGAGGCTTCCCCGAAAAAGAAATTACACCTGTTGAATGCAGCTTCGGCTTCTTTCTGTGAGCTCCAGTTCGCCCTTCCTGATGGCCTGGCCTATGGACACAGGACTTGCCTAATTAGCCCCCACAATCACATAAACCAATCCCTTACACTAAAGCTCTTAATATATGAGAGCACTTCGAAAAGTTCATGAAAAGATTTGTATTATCTTTTAATTCTATTTTTCCATGAACTTTTTAAGTACCCTTTTATATCTCTCTCCTACTGGGTCTGCTTCTCTGGTTTAACCCTGATACACCAACTCTTCACCAAATAAAGTATAAGTGCTATAGTCTAGCATTTGAGGCCTTTAATTACTTCGGCCTAATCTTTACTGTCAGTATTGTCTCTTATCAGTCCCCTGAATAAATTTCTCACGTTCCACCCAAACTGAACTATTTATTTTGAAGGCAGCATGGTGTAGAAAGAGCAAGAATTTAAATGTTAGAAAATATAAGTTCTGGGCCGAGCACGTGGCGCACTCGGGAGAGTGCGGCGCTGGGAGCACAGCGACGCTCCCGCCGCGGGTTCGGATCCTATATAGGAATGGCCAGTGCACTCACTGGCTGGGTGCCGGTCACGGAAAAAAAGACAGAAAAAAAAAAAAAAAGAAGAAGAAAATATAAGTTCTGTTATTTAAATTGCATGTCTCGCTGAGCCTAAATCCCCCCATCCATATTATGAGAATTATAAGCACAGAATTTAGGGTAGTGTTAAGCTTAACTGAATAACCTATAAGGGGTCATCAAAAGGTTCATGGAAAGATCCATATTATCTTTCAATTCCATTTTCCATGAACTTTTTGAAGTACCCTTGTATGTAAAGCACCCAGGAAAGTCCTGGTACAGTGGGGCTCAATAAATATTATTTATTATCTCAGTGTAATAACATATTTTACCAACTCTGCCTGCATTTATATCATTCAATTTGCTTTAATTTTCATCCTCTCCCTGCAGTCTGACTGTTAAACTTCCACCAAGACTTACTTTTTCCTGTTATCATCATCTAGCTAAAGTAAGCTCTCCTTTATTTAAAATATCATAGTCTTTGTATCACCTCAAATACTTAACATATATTAAAGTTGCCTTTTGTAGTGTAGTGTAGATATAGTGACCTATATTTGGTAACATGGTTATGTGTGTACATCTCTTACCTACTTTAACCCTAAGTTCCTTGAGGTCAGAATCTGAATTTTATATTTCTTTGTATAGCCTATGTAGTGTCTAGCATTGTACTGTACTCAATTAAATATTGGCTGCATTATTAGATTAATGAATAAAGAAGAATTATCAGCTATGAAATCTTGTTGATGTATCAATCTAAAAACATCCTATCCTTTCTCAATAACCTGAACACTAGGATAAAGTTAGAAAGGCAATCTTTGGCACAAGAATGCTCTGGATTCAAACCTCAATCCCCACATCCTAGTTGGCTGTTAGCAAATTACTTAATCACCCTCAGCTTCAGTTTCCTCTTTCGTAAGCAGAAATTATGATGCCTACTACCAGCACTGTTATAAATCTAAGATGGCAGAATATACTTCAAGTACTCAGTAGAATGCCTATATATATATATATATATATATATATATATACACATATATATCCATTACTAAAACACAAGCGTTCTGTTTCTTTTTCTACCATGTAGTAAATTACTGCTATTCTAGCCAATTTGACATACATTCAAATAATTATTTTGGGTACATTAAACATTATAAAAAATTGAAATAAGCACTAATGGTCTTCCTTCCATTACAGAGAAATAAAACATAAAATTGTGAAAGTTACCACTGGAAATGTTTGTAGACTACTACTATTAAAAACACACCACCAAAACATATTACTTGTTAGAGGATTTGCACATGGTAATAAATCATTAGAGAGAATGAAGCAAAGGAAATGGAAATGGCATATTCTCCCTTGTAAATGATAGTTAGCAATATATTTTAAGAGTAAAGTGTTTTAATGCAGTAAAAACATATACATACTGTTATATTTTCTCAGTAACATGAAGGACTATTGAAGAGGTTTTTTTATTTGTTGCACTGAAAGTAGAGTAAATTAGGGACAAACTCGAAATGAGGATAAATAGAAAGTTCTGGAAATTTGTATTTTGAGAAATCCCAGAAAGTTGAAAGAAGGTAAGAATAATTCTAGAAAATCATATTATTTAAAAAGGAACACTTTGAATAAATGATTTTATCACGTTTAATATCAGATAAGTTAAATATACTGCTTTGAAGTAGTTTTATGGCCATCTATACTAGAAAGATCTGGAATACCTACAATATGCTGACTAGTTATAAAAAAAGAACAGAAAATCAACATTAACACCATAGAAGAATTTAAATTGTTTACATAGCTATCTTTACAACCTTTTTAAGTCACAAGGCCATTATTATTAATACATCTTTTTCTCAACTGAAGAAACAGATAACAGAAAAAAGACCCAATACAACAAAAGCAAGTGAAAGATAAATAAGAGTTGGCTTAGAACAATGATTTGTACATTCTATAAACTCATTACACTTGATTTAATTAAATTTATTTCCTTAGTTCTAATGAATTTACACTATCATCTGAATCTTCATTATATTTTCTGAACCTACCTTAACTTCTTTAATAACACCTCTTGCAAGGTTGGAATGAGACTTGATGATCAACAAAGAAGTATAAGATGTCCATCCCACAAAACCAAGAACAACACTGATGCCCAAAAAGAACCGATCATATGTGTGATAGTAGGACAATCCTTTCAATGCAAGATGAATCAGCTCTTTGCAAAGGGAAATCTATGGAGAAAGGAAAATATAACTTGCACATGGAATGAATGATAAAAATCTAAATTTCAGAGAAAGAAAAATTAGAAACTTTCTAACAGCCAGACCATTGTATGAAAATTAGAGTGAGTAACTAGATGATGGATTGAGAATAGATTTTAATTGTTTGAGGATCTCCTTGGAAAGAATAGAAAAATACAGAATAAAATAAACTTTTTAATCTTCATAAGAAAAGGCACTTTCAATGTAAACTATCTATGATATGAAATGTTTTAAAATGATCATTTTGCAGGAATGATCTTCAGATGACACATGAAAGAAAGAAATGAAGGATCTCTAATTTAAGTCCCAAATAATGAAGATGGCCATATTTATATCACTTTTTACTTTCTCATGTCAAATTACCCAAATCAGTTATAAAACATCATTAAAACAGCTTAATATTTTGAAGGAGAAGAATAGCTTAACATCTTAAAACCACAAAAATAAACATTAGAAATGCATGGACTGGCAATTACTTAGGCAATTATACAAACTGAAAACAATTCTTTCCTACTTTAAAATTATATGACCATTTAACAAGGAAAAGAATTAATGGAGGGCCGAGCCAGTGGCGCACTCGGGTGAGTGCGGCGCAGGGAGTGCGGTGACGCTCCTGCCGTGGGTTCGGATCCTATATAGGAATGGCCGGTGCACTCACTGGCTGAGTACCGGTCACGAAAAAGACAAAAAAAAAAAAAAAAAAAAAGAATTAATGGAATACATAGTGGGGTAGGAACTGGGAAGAGTCAAAGCTTCAACATGAATCATTAGACTTCTGATAGTGTATAGATAATTCCAAATGACAAATATGTGGTATTCTAAAATATTACATAGAAGTAAGGTGACAGAAACTTGGAATATATTCCTTCATTTAAAAAATGGTAGTAGTTCATTTCTAATAATAACCTAGAAAAATTTATCTGTAATATTATCTGAAAGAAGAGAAGTATGTCCATGGCTAAAGCAGCTACTCAGGAAATTCAACCCCTCCTTGAGGGCTCAGGAAAGCTCCCTGGCCTGCGCACTTTGCTCTCCACAGCCATACCTCACCCCTCCCCACTCCCGAAATGATAATCAGTTATTTATGCCTACAAGGCCTGTATACTTACTGCTTCATCAAACTTTCTCTGTTTTATATAAGATCTTGCTTTTCTTAAAATATTGAGCTGTTCAGAATCAGAAAGCAACCTACAAAGGAAAAAGAGAACAAAACACCAAACAGGTTTAATGTGTTTCCTAATTTTGATTGCATTTTTTTCTTGGGTTTTTTTTTCCTTAATTAAAAAAAGGGGGGATAATGAAAATTGAGAAAAAAAATCAAAACACAAAGGAAAGAAATAAACCTCAAGCTAAATTGTATTGTTGCTGGTTATCTGAACTCTTCCAGGAAATAGTTTAAGTTAAATTTAGTTTTCTTGATCCAAAGTTTCAACTGCCAAATACACTTATGAAAGTCATATAATCCATCATTTTGAAGAAATGTAATACTCTGGCTAACAAAGAAATTCGGATTAAATCAAAATAATGAAACACCAATGGCATGAGTTACACTACTGAGCCCTCCTCTGCTCATGGCAGAGGAGAGATAGGGCAGATCTATCACTGCACTTTTTGTCCCTGACCCAGGGTGGGAATTCAGGGCCTGAGAATTCTCATTAGCAAAGAGCTCTAGGCAGAGCCTGACCAACAATGGAAGTTAGTGAATAATTTGAACCTATTCATCATTCTTATACTATACCATACTCGTATACCTTTTATGATTCCTCTATTTTTCATTTCTCTTTCCATCATTTCCCTGTCCTGTTTTACCACAGTAGAAACCTTAAATATACAAGAGAAATACTCCTAAGAAATACTGCATAACCCAAAACTATATATATCTAAACATATTAAGTTTATGGAATGTAGAAACTGAGGAAATACAATCAGAACTCAATTACGTTAATGGAATAAATGAGTACCTTTAAACACAAATTTGAACATATACTGCTTAACTAAAACCTGCATTCCTTGTAAAGTAAATACTTTTACATTTAAAAAATGCATAGAAAGTTATTTAAGGATATATCAGTTTGGACCATATGAAACTGATGTTTTTATATGTCACTAACTACTAAATTAAATATTGGCAACTTCATATGGTTTGACATAAATATAATCACCTGTCTCTTCTGCTTGGTGCCAGCAGTCTCTGAAGAGGTAAGACCGAGATTTGTAGGAAGTAAATCTTTTAAGCAATGATTATTAATTTTATGATGACTTCTTTCAGAATCTGAAACTCTTATCTAGAAAATGCAGATAATCTAAAAGCTTACATATAATTTCAGCCCAGAAGCCCATCTATCAACTCTCTTAAGAGAGTTCTATGGGAAACCCTAATTAAGAATCTGTGCCTATTCTAATAGCTGCCAGATCTTCCAACTCAGGGGAACCCAGTTGCTAGGTTCTTGTATTTCAGACAGCAGGAAAATTTCCCACCACTGTACTAACAAGGATTTGGAGAAAGATACCAGGAGGCAGTGACAAAAAAGAAAAACAAGTTATTTTAAAATGTTGCCTTGATCCAGTTCTCTGTCTCTTTAGACACTACACATTTCAAAATATTTTCCTATTAGTCTTAGAAATGGAATTACTGGGCCAAAGGGCACAGACATATTTTGAAAGCTGTATCTAAATTAAATTTTCCAAAGGGCATCCAGATTGGAAAAGATGAAGTCAAACTGTCCCTGTTTGCAGATGACATGATCCTATATATCGAACAGCCTAAAACCGCTACAAAAAAACTCTTGGAATTGATAAATGATTTCAGCACAGTAGCAGGATACAAAATCAACACACAAAAATCAGTAGCATTTCTTTTCTCCAATAGTGAACATGCAGAACGAGAAATCAAGAAAGCCTGCCCATTTACAATAGCCACCAAAAAAATAAAATACTTAGGAATTGAGTTAACCAAGGATGTGAAAAATCTCTATCATGAGAACTACAAACCACTGCTCAGAGAAATTAGAGAGGATACAAGAAGATGGAAAGATATCACATGCTCTTGGATTGGAAGAATCAACATAGTGAAAATGTCCATACTACCCAAAGTGATATACAAATTCAATGCAATCCCCATCAAAATTCCAAAGACATTTTTCTCAGAAATGGAAAAAACTATCCAGACATTTATATGGAACAATAAAAGACCACGCATAGCCAAAGCAATGCTGAGCAAAAAAAATAAAGCTGGAGGCATAACACTACCTGACTTTAAGCTATACTACAAAGCTATAATAACCAAAACAGTATGGTACTGACATAAAAACAGACACACTGACCAATGGAATAGAATAGAGAATCCAGAAATCAACCCACACACTTACTGCCATCTGATCTTTGACAAAGGCACCAAGCCTATTCACTGGGGAAGGGACTGCCTCTTCAGCAAATGCTGCTGGGATAACTGGATATCCATATGCAGGGGAATGAAACTAGATCCATACCTCTCACCATATACTAAAATCAACTCAAAATGGATTAAGGATTTAAATATACACCCTGAAACAATAAAACTTCTTAAAGAAAACATAGGAGAAACACTTCAGGAAATAGGACTGGACACAGACTTCATGAATACAACCCCCAAAGCACGGGCAACCAAAGGAAAAATAAACAAATGGGATTATATCAAACTAAAAAGCTTCTGCACAGCAAAAGAAACAATTAACAGAGTTAAAAGACAACCAACAGAGTGGGAGAAAATATTTGCAAAATATACATCTGACAAAGGATTAATATCCAGAATATATAAGGAACTCAAACAACTTTATAAGAAAAAAACAAGCAACCCAATTAAAAAATGGGCAAAAGAGCTAAGTAGGCATTTCTCTAAGGAAGATATACAAATGGCCAACAGACATATGAAAAAATGCTCCACATCACTCAGCATCCGGGAAATGCAAATCAAAACCACACTGAGATACCATCTAACCCCAGTTAGGATGGCTAAAATCCAAAAGACTATGAACGATAAATGCTGGCGAGGTTGCAGAGAAAAAGGAACTCTCATACATTGTTGGTGGGACTGCAAAATGGTGCAGCCTCTATGGAAAATGGTATGGAGGTTCCTCAAACAATTGCAGATAGATCTACCATACGACCCAGCTGTCCCACTGTTGGGAATATACCCAGAGGAATGGAAATCATCAAGTTGGAGGTATACCTGTTCCCCAATGTTCATCGCAGCACTCTTTACAATAGCCAAGAGTTGGAACCAGCCCAAATGTCCATCATCAGATGAGTGGATACGGAAAATGTGGTACATCTACACAATGGAATACTACTCAGCTATAAAAACGAATGAAATACTGCCATTTGCAACAACATGGATGGACCTTGAGAGAATTATATTAAGTGAAACAAGTCAGGCACAGAAAGAGAAATACCACATGTTCTCACTTATTGGTGGGAGCTAAAAATTAATATATAAATTCACACACACACACACACACACACACACACACACACACAAAACCGGGGGGGGGGGAAGAATATATAACAACCACAATTACTTGAAGTTGATACGACAAGCAAAGAGAAAGGACATTATTGGGGGGGAGGGGAGGAGGGAGAAGGGAGGGAGGTTTTGGTGATGGGGAGCAATAATCAGCCACAATGTATATCGACAAAATAAAATTTAAAAAAATAATAATAATAAATAAATAAATTAAATTTTCCACATTTCTATAAAAGCCTCCTAGTTGACGTCCTTCCCCTTGCTGTGATCCACTCAGCTTCATAAAATACTGATTCATCCTCTATCTTACTTGCTATTGATATGGACATCGTGGGATGTATAGCTCAAGGTTAGAGCATTTGACTGCAATTGATATGGGCATCTTATTTTCTACTTCCTCAGTTCCAATCTTCCTGGACTATTGATGACCCTCTCCTTCTAATCCACCTAATTTCCCATATCCCAAATCTATACCCTCAGCTATATAGCTGTTAAAGTCTTCATTCTTTCCCTATCTTGTATTCACTTGTGAGTTCTTGCTTGTAAAGATCTTCCCCTCTCCACTTTCCAAAATCAAATCTTCATAATCCTTTATGGTCCACTCCAAATCTCACCTCACACCATCAGCACTTTAGTGTGGTCTAATGGTCAGTTTATTTCTCTTCAATTAAATTTTAACCTCCGTGTGGACCAAGATAATGTCTTATACTTTCATTAATATCCACAATTATACTTAGCAAAGTGCTAAGCATATAAAATGAATCAATAAACCTTAATTGAATAAAATGCCATCAAAATATTACAGACCTAAAAAAGGAAGAAAAATAAGATAATAATATACATTGCCATTCTTAAAGCACCTAAGGATTTGCTAAATTAAATTAAAAGATGGGGGGGAAAAAGCTTGTCTGAAACTAATTACTACTTAAGCTAATTAAATACACATTCTCAAATCAAGTCTTAAGAAGAATGAGAGAAGAAACATTTTCTAAGGAGAAATATTTGTGTATTATGTCATATTATATTATATTATACGAAGAGTCTTCAAAAAGTTCATGGAAATATTCGTATTATCTTTCAATCTCATTTTTCCATAAACTTTTTGAAGTACCCTTATATTAGATTATATCATATTATATCATATTATGAGTACTCAGGTAAAGAAATAGGGGTCAGGCTAATTTATAATTTTTCCTAAATGGACTATTTATAAATCTTGGACTATTTATAAATACCAAAGGTTTGCAATATGTCTGCAATTCATCAAAATGTCCTATACAAATCTCACTGTAGCACCATGACATTAAAGACTCTCATAAACTCGTCCACCAAAATAAACTTTGAACACCAAGGTCCAAGGTTTGATCCCTGTACTGGCCAGCCACCAAAAAAAAAAAAATTTTTTTGTTTTTTTAGTTTTCCATCAAGTTGAAAAGGGATGCAAAATAAGCTTTTTTAGCATCACATATCTGAAACATAATGAGGTTTTGTGAGAAATGTAAAGTCCAGAATATAAGGTACAATATGTTCATATTTATGTTAAAAAGGCAAAACAAAACAAACAACAAGAAAGCAAAGGGGGTTGGCAGGGGAGTAATTAAAGAAATGCCATACATAAATTAAAATCAGTTGAGAGAGATCTGCATGTATCAACATAAACAAATCTTGAAAATCATACCAAATAGAAAAAAAGAATTAAAAAAATAGATTTTTAAAATAGGAATTAAATTGTATTACACCATTTTATTTCCTAAAAATAAATAAATAAAGAGGATCTAAAAAAATATGGTAAAAATACTAACATTTCTTAAACCTGGGTTGTGAGTACAAGTATTTTTGTTATATTCTCTATTCTTGTGAGCATGTTTGAAGTACCTCATAATTAAAATTTAAAATACGTTAACAAGAGGTATGTATACATACATCTACATATGAAAACCATACGACAGATGCATAATAAACTGCAACTTTGCCTCCAGAGAAAAAGACTGTAAGACTGGAACACAGGAAGAAAGGTGACTGTTTATTATCGTTTGTGTGATTTTTATTGTGTGCAGGAATTACTTTTCATTAACTTTTTATCAACCTATTTTTAAAAATAAAACAATTAAAACATTAAAATTTAACCATAGCTTTTATGGCTATGACAGAGAAGCTTGGGCATACCAATACTCTCAATAGGAATGACTAGAAATCTTGATAAAATAAAATTAAAAATCTACTTGAAGGTACTAAGATGATCAAGAAATTAAGGGCTAAGATCCTAGTGAGAAGGAAATCAAGAAGTAATTCAACATTCTACAAGCTGTAACTCTTAGGAAATCTGTCATTTTGACAGAAGACAAAAGGCTGAGAATTTGGGCATACAGCGGCTGTGAGAGGGTAGAGAATCCAATAAGGCCTTTAGCAAATTTATAAGACTGGAGAGATAAAAATTAAAGTGTGAGGCTGCCAATGCAGCTAGGACTTGAGAACCTAAGAAGAAAGAAAAATAAGAAAATAATATGCAATTTCATTTTGGATTTGGAAAAAATAAAAGACATCAAAAAAAGCTCATCTGGAACTACTTAAACTAATTTAAGATAGATTATGAGGTGAAGTATTAGGAAGTGAGAGAGAATATTATTTGCAGAACACAGGTAAAGAAACACAGGCCAAGTCCTGGTGAGAAGGGAAATAAAAAAGGAGGTAAGTCTGACACTCAGTTGTGCAGGACAAGAGGAAAAAAAGAAAGCCCCTGAAAAGCAAACAGAAGTTTTGTTAGTCTCAATATGTATAAGAGACAAAAACTGGCATTCAGGAACCACCAGATAACACAGCAAGCTCTCAATTGGAATGCCTGGCAGGCTACACTCTTAAGAGCAGAGACAACCAAAGATTAGAGGAGACTTAAAACTGCAACACAGCCTGGAGTTGGCCACCATTCTTTGTGCCTTTCAGACGACTAGGTAAAACCTCTCTTGGACAAAAATGTGATAATCTAGAACTTCTGAACTTTTAATTTATAACAACAAGCATTCATTTAAAAATTAACAGACTTGGGGCCAGCCTGTGGCTCACTCGGGAGAGTGCGGTGCTGATAATACCAAGGCCCCGGGTTCGGATCCCATATATAGATGGCCGGTTCGCTCGTGGTGCTGACCACACCAAGTCAAGGGTTAAGATCCCCTTACCGGTCATCTTTAAAAAAAAAAAAAAAATTAACAGACTTAACAAACAGGACCAACTGAAAAAAGACAATAGCAACAAACTCACAAATGATATGGTTTTTGGTGTTATCAGGTACAGATGTTAAAATTATCTTGGTTAATATGTTCAGTAACAGCGGAGAAGATAGAAAATTGTACCAAAGAACTTGAATCTATTTTTTAAAAGAATTACAATGAAAATTCTTAAATTGAAAAAAATGTAATAACTGAGACTAAGAACTCAATGACAGCAATCTGTATTCAACAGAAGAGAGATCTGATATAATAGAATATAGGTTCTTTAGAAAATATCTTGCCTGAAGCTTGAAGAGCAAAAAGATTGAAAAATACAGAAAAGACTATAAAAATATATACAAGTCATGGTGAACAGATTTAATATATGTGTCATGGTGAACAGATTTAATACATATATAATTAGAATTCTGGGGGGAGTGGGGAGAGAATTGGCAGAAGCAATATTTGATTCTTTTAACCATTAAAAGTATGTAAAAATAACAAGCCAATATGGGGGCAGGGGGAGCTGAAGAACTAAAATAATTTAAAATAGTGTATTAATCATAAGAAGATAAAATAGAACTGAAAATGAAACATAAAAAAGATGGGATAAATAGAAAACAAAACCAAATACATCAGTAATTATAGTATGTATAAATGGTCTGAATACGCCACTTAACAGAAAAAGACTAGGACAATGTAGTTTCAAAATCTATAAAGCAAAATTGACAGAAGTAAAAGAGAAAACAGACAAATCCAGTCAGTTGAAAACTGGAAAAATCTCTCTCAACTGACAGAACAAACAAAAAAATCAGTAAGGATACAGAAGATCTGAACAAAACAATTAACACACTTACCCTAAATAACATATGTATCACACTGCAAGCAACAACAACAGAGTACTAGTTCTCTTCAAGTTTAACATTTACCAAAATTAACCATATGTTGTTCCTTAAAGCAAGACTCAACAAATTTCAAAATAACTGAGACAGCATTTTTTTTGACCACAGTGGAAATTAGCTAGAGATTGATAATGAAAGATAATCATAAAACTTCAAATGTTTAGAAAGTGAGCAACAGACTTCAAAATAAACCATAAGCCCCAGAAACCACAAAAAGC
Organism: Cynocephalus volans; assembly: GCF_027409185.1. Classification (NCBI taxonomy): domain Eukaryota; kingdom Metazoa; phylum Chordata; class Mammalia; order Dermoptera; family Cynocephalidae; genus Cynocephalus; species Cynocephalus volans. The sequence goes on from NC_084472.1 coordinate 56,684,916, forward strand.
AAAAAAAAATCTTAAACTGAATGAGAATGGGAATAAGACATAAAAAGCTTGTAGGGTGCAGATAAAGCTGTGCTTAGAGGAAAATTCATATGTATATATTATTTAAAAAAAAAGACTGAAAATCAATTGTCTAGGTAGCCAATTCAAGAGGTTGGAAAAGGACAGCAAATTAAACACAAAAGGTATAGAACAAATATTAAAGATTGGAGCAGAAATTAATAGAAAAACAAACACACAATGAGAAAAGAAATAAAACCCAAAGTTCATTATTTGAAAAGACTAATAAGATTGCTAGACCTCTAATAAGACCAATCAAGGAAAAAAAAAAAAAAGAGAAAGAGGGGAGGCACAAATTAATAATATAATATACAAAATTTAGAAGGAAGTATTACTACAGATCCCCCAAACATTAAAAAAATGTTATGGTAACTTTTACACTGGTACATTTAAAACTTTAGACGAAACAGACAAATTCCTAAAAAACACAACTTAGCAAACCTGAGAAAGAAACGGAAAACGCAATATGCATTCTACTTTATCACCAGTGTTGGTTCTGAGGTGCAATTGGGTATAAAAGTCACACAGCCACAATAAGCCACACCTGACACTGGCTTCACTTAGAAAAATACAATGTATTAATAACTTTCTGTTCTGTGGGAGTCTACACATCAGTCCAGAGACTGTTTTATGATCCCAAAAGTGACAGCTCAGGTGTGAGAATGAGATCACAAGGGTTGGTGAGGTAGCCAATCCGGTTTAGAGGTTCCATGCCCCACAGGAACCCATCTCTCTCTTTCTCTTTTATTTAAAGTGAGACATATTTCACATACCATAAAATTCATTTCAAGTGTACAGTTGAGGTTCTTAGTATATTCACAAAGTTGAATAATAATCACCACAATCTAATTTCAGAACATTTTCATCAATCCCAAAAGAAATCACACACATTAGCAGTCATTCCTCATTCTTACTCTCCCCACTCACATTAGTTCCAAGCAACCACTAATCTATTTTTTCGCTCTATGAATTTGCCTGTTGTGGATATTTCACATAAATGGCATCATCGAATATGGGGTTTTTTATAACTGACATTTTTCATTTAGCGTAATCTTTTCACAGCTCATCCACGTTGTATCATTTATCATTATTTCATTTCTTCTTTATTGCTGAATAGTATTCCATAGTATGGATATACTACATTTTGTTTATCCATTCATCACTTGATGGATATTTAGATTGTTTCTCCTTTACAAGCAAACAGAAAGGACATTGTTGGGGGGGAAGGAGGAGAGGGAGGAGGGAGGGAGATTTTGGTAAGGGGCAACAATAATCAACCACAATGTATATCGACAAAATAAAATTTTTTTAAAAAATTGACTAATAAAAAAAAACCAGATTGTTTCTGCTTTTTGAAAATTATAAATGCTGCTATAAGCACTTGTGTACAAGTTTTTGCATGGACATATGCTTTCATTTCACTTGACAGATATCTTTGAACAGAATGAATGAGTCATATGGTAATTCTACGTTAACATTTTAAGAAATCGCCAAATAGTTTGGCAAAGCTGCTACACGATTTTACATTCTTGCCACCAGTGTATGAGGGTCCCAGCTTCTCCACATCCTTACAGTAATTATTGTCTGGTTGTCTGTTTTTTAAATTTTAGTCATCTTCATGGGTGTGAATTAATATCTCATTGTGGTTTTGATTTCCTTCGTGACTAATGACACTGAGTACCATTTCACGTGTTTATTGGACATTTGTATATCTTCTTTGGGAAAATGTCTATTAATCCTTTATCCATTTTTAAAATTTGGATTATTTGTCTTTTAATTCTTAAGTTGTAAAAGTTTTTTATATATATCCTGGATACATGCCTCTTGTCAGATACATGATTTGCAAATATTTTCTCCCATGGTATTTTTTGACACACAAAAGTTTTTAACTTCTTTTGTTGTTGTAGCTAAGAAACGAGTGCCTATCCTAATGACACAAAGATTTACTACTATGTTTTCTTATAAAAGTTTTATAGTTTTAGCTCAAACACTAGGTTATAAGCTAAACTATTTTGCTGGATTATCATCCATTTTGAGTTAAATTTCATGTAAGGTGTGAGGTAGAGTTCAACATCATTTTTTTTGCACATATGCATCCAACATTCCAACATTATCTGTTGAACAATATCACTTTTAACAGCCCATGAGCATACAAATCTCACAAGGGATAAGCCTACTTATAATACTGCACCACAGTCAGGGCTATGGATTCCTAACAGGTATTTATAGTTTATTCACAGTCCTACCAGTCCAGATACTGTTTATAAAACATGGGTGTTTATTAACTGTAAGCTGATATTCTACTTTTATCAGGTTCCTACAGAAGTGGAATTAAAGTGTGAATTCAAATTTAATTCCCATGTAGAAAGAGAAAGGATTCTGTTTGCCTTTAAACCTTTCCACAAAAAAATCACCACCATAATGGCTAAAATTAACAATACCAAGTATAGGTGAGGATACAGAGAAATTGGAAGTCTTATATACTGCTGGCGGGAACTGAAAGAGTTAAAAATATGCTACTATGGTATACTGTCTATTTTGAGTTAAAGGCACTTGACAAACAGCAGGTGCAAAAAGATCACTCTGACCTTTCTGTTTTTTAAAAATAGGAGATGAAATTCCCATGTGAAAAATGTTTTCCCTATACAAGAAGGAAAGTATTCCTATCACCAAGGACAGAAGCTGAAGGCAGGGAAATCTGCACAAACAAACCTTGTTAGACTAATCCTTATCCTCTTAGACACTTCACCTAATTATCTACCCTAGCTCCAGCCCCTTTGCCTTGTCACATTTTTATAATTTACTTTTCTTTGTCTAATTCAGTATACTAAGTGTTCATCTCTAACTGTGTCTTTGGGTCTTCATTTCCTTATGATGGGTCCCATGACACATAAAACTTGTATTGAATAAATTTGTATGCTTTTCTTCTGTTGATCTGTCTTACGTCAATTTAATTTTCAAGCCCACCCAGAAAAAACCCTAAAAGGATGGACGTAAAATTTTACTCCCCTGCAGAATATACATTAGTATAACCATTTTGGAAAACTGTTTGGGAGTATCCAATAAAGGTAAACATATATATAAACTATGACCCAACAATATTATTCTTAAGTATATACCCAACAGAAATGTGTATATATGTGTGCATCAAAAGATATGTACGCTATATGTAACAAACAAAAACTACAACCAATCCAAATGTCCATCAACAGTAGAATGGATAAATTAATTGCAGATTCGTACAATACTACACAGCAATAAAAAACAACAAAGTACAGTTGACCCTTGAACAACACGGGATTGAACTACACAGGTCCACTTATATGCTGATTATTCTCAATAAATACTGTACAGTACAGTAAATGTATTTTCTCTTTCTTATTTCTTTAGTAACATTTTAGTAACATTTTCTTTCCTCTGACTTACTTTATAGGAGTATATCACACATATAACATAAAAAATATATGTTAATCAACTGTTTATGCTGTCGGTAAGGCTTCCACTCAACAGTAGGCTATTAGTAATTAAGTTCTTCAGGACTCAGAAGTTATATGTGGATTTTCAACCATGCATGAGGTGAGTGCCCCTAACCCCCATGTTGGTCAAGGGTCAACTGTACTGCCACATAAAACATCATAGATAAATCTTACAAACACAACGTTGAGCAAGAAAAACTAGGCCCAAATGAGAACAAACTGTGCAATTCCCTCTCTATAAAATTCAGAAATAGGTAAAACTACTCTATGGTATTTATAAGTCAAGGTAGAGACCTGGAGAAGGCATTAAGGAGACTTGTGCATGATGCAATGTTCTATTTTGTTCTAGGTGTTGGTTACAAGAATCTGTACATTTTGTAAGAATTCATAGCTGTACACTTAGGATTTATATGCCCTTTTCTTCATGCATATTATACTTCACTAAAATTTATTTTTAAAAGTCATCAGTCTTTCATATACAAAACTATGTCTTTGAAACAGGCTAGACAGAGGAAGGAGGGTTAATGGAAGATAACACACAAGGTAAGGTATTTTCTTTCACACACTGTAATGTAGAGACTAAGGTAATACTGAGAGATGATTTAAGGCACTACAGAAAGACAGAGATATTTCTGAAGAGAAAAGGCCTACAACAGCAGCCAGCAATATCATCTTGGTCTTAGAAAAAGTTTCCCCAATAAGTCACAAAAGTCACAAAGAGACACAGAACCACAGTTCTTTGCACCCAGACCTCTTCAGAAGTCACCCATCAAACCATGGAGGTGAAAATTCCCATTCTAAACCTTATTCAGGCAATAAATCCAAGCACTTTAACACATTCTTATTACTAAAAGAGGTACCTATTTGGATACATGAATGTAAGATGTAGATTATTTATTTGATGGTATAGAAAACTATCTACTTCTGAAGGTCACAACCTTTTGGGGGGAATTTTATTTACTAGAATGAATGGTCAGAAAATTTTCAACCTCAAATTTCTAGATTACTTGTGTAAGTTAAATTTCTACTTAACTTCCTTAGTATTCTATATTATTTCTATTTCAACTAATAGTTCCTTTATAACACTCTTAGAATACAACAGATTTTTACCACTTTCCTCTTCATATATGCATGTGTTTACCATCTCCTCGTTTTTAGGCTGATGGTACAAACAGTGACAAGGAGATTTGGAGAGGATGCAGAATAGTTACAAGATCAATTAAGGGGCTGAAAATTAACTTTCTTTAAGGGAAGGCTGAAGAACCCACATAATTTAATATATGGCAAAGAGAAGGCTTCAGGAATAAAAATGTGCTCTCAGATGCTAATAAAGAACTTGATCAGCTGTTCTTACTTCTAAAAAGTAAATTGACTTGGTATAAGGATTTTTATTCAGAGAATAAGTTTTCTTTTAAAGAAAGCACTTTAAACATTGACATCTAAGAGTTCAGACACTGATAAAGACTATATTAAATTCTTTCTAGACCTATATTTCTTTTTCTGGAATAATACAAGTTTTAGGTATAATGCAGTATAATAATGATAAATTTTTCATCCATACTATAAAATCTCTGGAATATTTGCAGCATTAATTAGCTCTTGTGCCCTTATAGTGAATAAGACAGTAATGAGATACATATCTTTGATGAATATAAAAGACTATAATAGAAAAAAATCTTAAAACCTTAATAATCGCTGAAAAGTTACATGGGTGTTCAAATGTGCACCTTAGGAAAAAAGCCTACAAGATGATATAAAATGGGGATGATAAACATGTATTGTCAGAAGGAGAGACACTGTGGTATTGATGAGAGAAAACAAACTATACTTGGTAAGGGACAATGCACATTAAGAGCTAAATGGCCAAAAAGCCTATCATGATATTAATTTACTGATATGAACTTTCAAACAGTATTACCATTTACTCCATTAGCCAAATGATCTTTGTAAAATCAGGATAAAAATAAGAGGAAACTGAGAGATATTAGAAAGTACGGTTGTACAATGAATACCCAACTCGATTTCAGTTTTTGAATTACATTAGTGAGATTTTGATAGCAAGTTAGTTTAGCAAGGAATACAGCATCATCCAAAAATATTCAGTTTTTTTTAGTTTTAGATATCAATAAGACAGAGTGTGAGAAGTGAGGATATGTAAAAATTTTTAACTGAATGTTTGGTTCCTATATTAGGATATTTAGTTGGGATAGTAAGAGTTCATATAGGAAAGGATACTTGAATGCAGAGTAGAAAACTTGGAAGAACACTGGAAAAGGAAATGTATTTTTGTTGCATATTAAAACCTGTCACATCTTTTGTGACTTAAAAATGAAAAAAAAAGTGAGACAAAACTCTAGAGAAAAAAAAGTTTTTTAAAATTCTACTTTTGTGAACTAATTATGACTCTCAACACATGCATCACTGTATAGAGGGATTTAAGCATTCAAAAACAAAATTTCAAAGGTGTTATGACATAAAACCTTTTGGCTTACTTCAGTGACAACTCCTTATTCAGAAATGGAATAACTTCTTGAAAGTGAAAACTTAGTATGTCTACATAATGTTGAACTGCCATTAAGATCAGACTTTGAGAAAAATGATTAAATAAATCACAGCAACATTAGCAGTGGTAGATTGGCATCCAAAAGACCAAGTTTCTACAAACTAAAATTACTTTACTTATGGTATCATTGATCTGTATGAGACCTAAGTCTGCTTAAAGGAGTATTGACTAAATTACACTAAATTTGCTAATTTACTAAAAAATCTGATAGCGCTCACTTAAAAAAATAAAGGTATTAAATTGTATAGCATTTGAGGTGAAAAGAGTTATGAAAAGGGTATCAGATCAGGAGAAAGAATATCTATCTAAATTCAAGCTCTAGCTCTACAGCTCACTAGCAAGATGACTAAGGACTTGGGAGTTTCAGTTTTACCTTCTATTAAATGGAGAAAAATCTGTTTCACCCAACTCACAGGTTACTGTGAATGACACTTGTAAAATACAAATCTAACCATGCCTTAAAATCCACAACTTTGAAGACAAAGTACAAACCTACCCACAAGGACAGATCTGGCCCCTGCCTGTTGCACTCTTTTGCTCTTCCAACACTTTTTCAAATGACAGACATCATGTGACTTAGGGTCCTCTCCAATATAATTGTAAAAATTCTGTTGTGTTTCCTATCTGTCTGTGTCCCATATGAAAGTCTATGGTCAAAATAAGCAAAACAATGTTTATTTTACATTTTGCCTATTTTCATTGCTAATAAATTTTACTTGTTTTTATGTGCCTTCACATGGGATCTGCTTAAGAAAACTATAAAATACAGAAATGTAGCTTCACTTATAAAAAATATTTTCCTTATCAAAAAACATGTAATTATTTTTAATAATTGGTAAATACACGAAAGAGCAAGTACAAAAAATCACCTAGAGAGCATAAATCATACTAATGCTAGCATTTTGGTTAAATTTCCTTTATTTTCACACACAAATTTTTAACGTAGTTGTAATCACACAAAATATATTAACTTCATAACTTGCATTTTACTATTATAGCATATACCTTATTCTAAGACATATTAGTACCCAGAAACAGAATGTTTAATGGTTATTTTATAGCCCATCTAGTAGAGACATTATTGTTCAATTATATGGCTTTCCATTTTTTTGATTACAAATAACCCTGAGATAAATATCTTGGGGCAAAGACTTTTCCACATTTACTTCCTGAAGATATATTTCACACAATGGAGTTGCATGGTTAAAGAATATACACATTTTAAGGTTCCTGATAGTGTGGAATTTACTCTCTAAAAGAGTGATTAGGGGAGAGGCAAGATGGCCAACTAGAAGGAGACATTATTTATTTCTCCCTCTCACATGGAAAGCACATCAAATGTGCTGCTATACTTGGAAGAGAAAAATGAAAGGAAGGGAGAAGGAATACATCAAGGAGTAACAGAGACTTTGTGAATGCAGAGACTCAGGATAGCCACAAAGAGAACAGAAAAATTCTTGGCCAACACTGACTTATCCCCCACTCCAGAGTGACAGGGACTCAGGAGGAGCTTCTGATCCCAGGAAGGTGAGTGGACCTGAAATCCAACCCATGGGGGAGTCTGCGCCACACCTTTGGGCACTGCTTCAGGCACAAGTGGCTGCATTGGCTGGGGGAGGGAAACACACCCCCACTCCCAAGGTCCCAGACTGCTGCAGCAAGCTTGGCACCAGGATTGGCCTATGGTTTCTGCACAGCAAGACAGTTCAGTGCAGTGAGTGTGCCACCCTCAGGACAGAGGGGGTTGGTGTACACACTTGCCAGAGTCAGAAAACTAACTGAGGTATCTAGCCACTGCCAGCAACCCCACCTTGATTGGTGAGGCGTCCTTGCATTTTGCACAGCCACGAAGAGGTAGCCGAGGATGCATATGCCTCTCTTGGTCACAGACACATGCCTATAGCACCAATGAGCCTTTCCAGGGCTGCCTGCCCCAGCAACAGGACTTCAGAGGAATCCAGCATCTCTCTTGGAGCACAGCAGCCCACTCACAACCCCAACAACCACATTCAGGACAGCCCATCCCAGCTGAGGAGATCCAGAGTGTCCCAGTAATGCTCTTAGGATCACAGGGGCCTGTCCACAACCACAGCAGACAGGTCCAGAGTGGCTACTCCAGTTGAACAGTGATAGAAGGCACCAACATCCCTCTTGAGGCTGAAGGATCCCACCCAAAACTGCTAACACCTTGCCCGGAGTACCCCACTTCAACAGTGGTGCTGCAGACCATCTCAGTGTCCCTCTGAGAATACAGGGCCCCAAACACAAATGCAGTAACCCTACTGAGCATAGCCCACTTCAACAACGAAGCTACAGAGTACCTCAATGCCTCCCCTGGGGGTACAGGGATCTGCACAGAGCCCCAGGTAAACCACTGAGTAAACCACTCTAGCTGAGGGACTGTTGAGCAACCCCGTATCTCCTTCAAAGCCTAATATCCTAATACCAACCCCTAAGATCCCCCACCCAGGGTCATTCATTTAAGCTGAAGACCTTCAGATCACTCCAGAGTACCCATCAGGGTCACGAGACACTAGCTGGTGTGCCACTAAGCCCACCCAGGGTCACCCACTCCAGCCAAAGAGCAATAGGGCACCCAGCACTTCTCCCAAGAACTTGAGAGCCCACCCACATCCTCAATGACCCAACAGTGTCACTAACCTCAGCAAGGAATCACTACATGCCCCAGTGCCTACACCATGAAGGCACTCACATGCATCTCCCACAGACAATCTGGCCAAAGTACCCACATGGAGACTACACTACTGTGTCTACCTAGAACCAATAATAAAACACCATACTCAACAATCAATATAAAACACATCTACAGGAGGAAGTCTCTTTCTTCAAAGCTCACTTTAGAGTAATAGAAGAAGCAACTGTGCTACCAGATGACCAGACATCAGCATTGGGATACTAGAAATATGAAAAAACAAGAAAATATGACACCACCATAGAAATACAATACTGCTCAAGTACCAGACCCCATAGAGCAGGAAACCCTTGAAATGACTGAAAAGGAATTCTGAGCAACAATCCTCAGGAAACTCAAGGAGATACAAGAAGACTCACTTCGACGACACAACAAAATGAGAAAACTCTCCATGATATAAAGGAGAAAATTTACAAAGAGATTAATACCTTAAAAAAGAATTTAGCAGAACTCCTGGGATTGAAGGATTCATTCAATGAAATAAAAAACATAACTGAGAGCTTAAACAGCATGCTAGAGGGAGCAGAAGAAACACTTTCTGATCTTGAAGACAGCCTTTTTGAAATAACCCAGGCAGATAAAAAAAAAAGAAAAAGAAAAAGGATTACAAAAATGAATAAAATCTAACTAGCAGACAATCTTGAGCACACAAACATCTGAATTACGGGTGTTCCAGAAGGGGAGAAGAAAGGAAAAGGCATACATTGGGGAACAGACTCCCTCTTCAGTAAAGAGGTGGGAAAGAGGAAGGAGGAGGGGGAAGGGGATTAGTGAGAAATTGGTAAAGAGCCACAAAAAATGTTTATGTTGTGTAATGTTGAACATACTAATTATCTTGAAAAATAAATTTTAAAAAATTAATAAAATTCCACAGTGCTAAAATTATTCTTTTTAATAAAGACTTACTCTAATCTCCATAAATCAAAGATGATTAATAAATTCCATCTCTATATAAATACAAGTATATAACAGAATAGTTGGCTAGTTGTGCTTATAAATGCTGTCTAGTGAGATAATAATTTGTCTTGAGCCCCTGTGAAAAATCAGTGTTTTCATCACATTGTACATAATTCACAAAGAATAATTTGGAAAACCTTAAGAACAATTCTGAAATATAATGAAGTTACAAAAATTTTATGACTTACTAGTTGGTGATTACTAAAATCCTCAAGGACTACATTTTATGATAGTTTGCAATTAAAACAGCATGAGAAAAAAAATCTCAAAACAAGAATCTTTCTATATATGGATTAGTCATTATATTTGTTTTTCTGTGATTACAATTATAAGGATTAGATGAGCTTAGATGAACTTAGAAGCTTCATGTCAATTTTTTTAAAGCCTCTGAATCTCGGTTTTATCATTTATAAAAAATTCACTTCATGAAATGTAAAACTAAGGAGAAACAATATCGGCATTTCTCATATTTTCTCTCTGTCCTAGCCCAATATTCTAACCTCTAGTATCTTTAACTGAGGGATTTCCCCTAGCCCCGTAGCTTCAACTAATACTACCACATGGATAATTTCCAAATCTATATTCAGAGCACAATTCTTGCTTCTGAGCTCTAGACTCAAAGTTCTAATTGTCAGTTGAGTGCATAATATGATGCTATTCTACAGACATCTCAAACTCAGCATATCCACAACTGAACTTATCCTTCCTCCTATGAACAGCAGTTTGGTAAACCATATTAATGTCCAAACATCTCTCAAACCAGAACATTTCACACTTCAACTCTTCCCTTTTTCCTTATACCTATCCATTTCCTAGGGCTTAATGATTTCACTTTGACAATACTTTAAATCCCTATCTTCCTTCCATTCCTACCTTCTTATCCCTAAAGCAGTATTTCTCAAGGACAGTGAGCAGGATAAATCTTATTCTGCTTAGTTATAGACTCTAAGCTAGACTGCCTGGGTTCCATCCCAGCTCCAACATTTACTAATTCTGTTATTTGGGAGGAAGTATCTTTCTGCTTCAATTTCCTCTCAAGGAAATTGAGATAATAATAGTACCTACCATATAAAGCTATTGTAAGAATCAAAAGAGCTAGATTCCAAGCACTGGCTGCTTCTGTGATCAATGTAATACAAGGCAAGGAGCAGCTGCCAGCACATGGAGCAGATACCATGAGATGGCAAAGCCACATTAGCACCCTTTGTGTGAAGCTAGTTGAAGTCTGCAGGGGAGAAGAGTGCTTTAGAATGCAACATTCTATCTCCCAGATCAGCAAAGCCACTTGCAAGTGTCCCCTGGACCTGCACAGGAGCGAGAGGACACAGCCCACAGGAGAAAGAAACCACTCAGGGGTTACCCAGTTGTGTCTGTGGTGACCCCACAAGACTAGAAAATGACCAAAACGCCAACAATTAAAATCCAATCAACCCAGAAAATTTTCCCCAGTTTGAGAAACAGCAGTAAAACTGCAATTTGTCTCAGGTACAGAGCTCAAGTTCCAGTCACCACAGGAAGTTCCCCCAATTCAGGAATTAACCACAGGACATCAAATTAGTTCCAGGGAAGAGCTTAAGCAGTGGTGGTAGCTAATAATCCACCACAGCATAGGGATGGGGAGAACACACACACACACAGAGACCAGAGACAAAGTTTGGATATTAAATAGGAAAGGTCAAAGAACACCTATAAAACCTGTAGGATGGCTGGCCACTTAGTTCAGTTGATTAGAATGCAGCTGTACTATAACACCAAAGTCACAGGTTCAGATCCCTGTACTGGCCAGCCACACACACACACAAAAACCCATAAAAACCTGTAAGAGGCAGCAGTCTTCTCAAACAACCAGGCATCAATATAAAGACACAAAGATCAAGAAATAACAGAGACATATAATACTACCAAAGGAAACAAACAAAGCACAAGCAATAGACCCAGGAGAACAGTGGATTTATGAAATGTCTGACAGAGAATATTCAGAATAACCCTCTTAAGGATGTTCAGGAAGCCATGAAAAATACAGATTGAAAATTAAATATTATCTGGAAAACAATGCAGGAGCAGAATGAGAAACTTGACAAAAGAATTAAATATTTTTTAAAAGTACAAATTCATGATAAAAACACTCAACATATTAGGTATAGAAGGAATGCATCTCAACAGACATTTCATAACTCCCATGAGAGATGTTACTGAATTTTAAAATAAACATAAAAACAATTACACCTTAAAAAAAATCACTAGTCAAAAAATGCAAAATTTCTGAATTTCAAAATTGGGGCAGGGGGTTTTTCTGCCCCTCCTATTAGACACTTGTTAATGTTGTGGCAAACTGAGGGCTTTCAAAGAAAACATCTTTCAAGATGATGAGCTTTGCTAGTGGCAAAAAGTATAAACAAAGAAATGGCTGGAGGCCAGCCAGGAGGAATGCTAATGCAACTCCAAAGCCATCAGATCACAGAGCTAGAAACATAATTAAAATTACTGGGCTACAGAGGGTATTTTACGTTTAAACAAGGAACATTAGAACAGATGGGGTCCATAAGAGATCACCAGGAAAAAGTACCCAACTCAAGAATCATTGCATAGATAATCCTTAGGGAATACAGCATTAGCTCAGGGTACAGCTGGAAGTACACATAGCTGTTGAGATCAAGAAAAAAGAAAAGAATAGAAGAGCTCATTTAAGTCGATACAAGGAAAAAATCAAAATCCACAGGGATTTTGAGTCATTAAAATATTTTAATAAAATGTGTAAAATATTCACTAAATTCTATAAGCCCCATTATTTCTAGAAGGCTATATTTCATTATTGCATCTGGATCTACTGTCCCTTGGCTACAATATGCTTTCTTTAATATATTTAACATGAAAAACATAAGGCAAAAAAAAAAAATTAAAATAAGAAATCATCATAAAGAAATATTATTAAAACATAAGTATGCAAAGATGTTTCATTTGAAATGCAGATATCCCCCACTCACTTCAAAATTTCCTTCTAAGGTAGATCAAAAACCGACATTAAAAAGCACTTTCTATTAGCACTCCCCTCCAGGTAAAATTTCTCTCCCCTTGCCCCAGCTCCTTACTTCCTTTTGCCCCTCCCTCAGTGGTATGTGCAGGAGCCTGCTCACAGTGGCTCCCAAGAGCTGATGGTGTATGAGGGTGAAGCACAGCTCTGCCCATTTCCTAGTGGCATTACCTTGGTAACTTTAAATTGGTCACAGTGGGAGTATTTACACCAGAGAAACTGGCAAATGCTACTAATCAGAGTCCCCCCCACCCCACCCAGAGAACCTGCCCCTTGTTAAACACTTACCAGAACGCTACTGCCATACTTTTCTACCTTATGTCCTACATTCCTACCTACCTCAGACCCACTACAGTCCACAGCAATTATTGTCAAGTTAATTAGAGCAGGTATATTTGCCATTACTATCTCAGAAGTGTGCTGAGCTGAAGACTTCTTGCATTTCCATCTCATACTGCTCTCTGAGATAGCAATAACAAATACAAAAGTCGTCCTCTTAACACAGTCTTCACAGAGTTGTCTTGTTTAACTTCTCTAGTTCCTATAAATTTGTGTCTCTCATCAGTGGGTTTGGGGCTCCTCAAGTGTACTTATAAAAACAAACTGTCATTTATGCTACACTGAACTTATTACACTGTACTGTAACTTCTGCTATTCTATATTCCCATTAGACAACAAGGGCAGGCACTATGTCTATCTTACTTTCTAACACCCAGTACAGTATCTGGCACACAGCAAGAAAACAATAAACTCTGGTTAAGTGAATCAATGAAGCACTGCAGATAATTTCTCTGCAATGGCTAAAATGACAACAAATGTGAACTATTCCTTATGTTGAGATTTGAATTATATGCTCTAAAAAGATATATTGAGTCCTGATTCCCAGTACCTATGAAGGTGACCTTACTTTTAATAGGATCTTTATAGATTATAATCAAGCTAAAATAAATTAATATTGGTAGGGTGGACCCTAAACCACCCTCCCTACTAGTGTCCTTAAAAGGAGAGGAAGATCTGGAGACAGACACACAGGGAAGAAGGTCATGTGATGACAGAGATAAAGACTGGAATGATACAGCTACAAGCCAAGGAACACTAAGGATTGCAGACAGCCACCAAGAGCTAGGTAGAGGCAAGAAATTATTCTTCCCTAGAGCCTTTGGAGGGAGCATGGTCCTGATGACACCTTGATTTCGGACATCTAGCCTCCAGAACCGTGAAAGAATAAATTTCTGTGTGTTAAGCAACCCAGGTTACAGTAGTTGGTTATGGCAGTGCTAGGAGACTAATACATATCCAATCACCTGCCAAAATTCAGTTTGCCCAAATGGAAAAGTCAAGGTTTTTTCATTGTTAGTTTTCTCCTTAATTTATGCATGGTTACAGATATGAATAAGCTAGTAGAGTACTAACTCGAAAGGCAATAATGCTTGAAATACATTTCTACATAGTAATTTGTGAGGAAAAATTTCCTTTATTGATTAAGTCTTCTCTATTGAAAACTTCAAGTTTTAAAGAATCTATAATCAACATGTTATGCTTAAATAAAAGGAAAGAGAAATGAGTATTAAACTGCACATTTCTTTGCTGTAATTGTTACTGTCCTTTTTCTTTTTAACATGGCTATTTGAACACTGTAGAAAAATATAAACCATCACTTTAGGATTATCAAGAATTCAGGAGAAACTAGTATTTGGAGGACAAGTTCTCCTTAAAATCTGGTCTTCAAAGTATTACATCTTTCTTACTAATTTTTGTTACAAAAAATTATTATGCTTTCATCTACACATGCCTTAATATTTTAGTGATACCCGTCCATTCTTTTTTAGAATGTCTATTTAGCTGAAGGGAAAAATATTTTAAGAAGATAAAGCAGGGTAAAAAATTATTCCTAGAATAATCTGCATTACTTTAACATAATCAATGCTGATATGATGGATAATCATATCATCCTTCATGTCATAAATGAATGAATGAATAACATTTTCTTATGTATGAATGTGATCTACAAAAATTATTTTTTTAAAAGATAAATTTCCATTCTGAAGCAGAAAATTACATTTCCTGTGAATAATTAAGTAAGTCAGATGGGTGAAGTGATAGGTTCACATCAAAACCAGTATTTAAATTTGGTCTAAGAGGTAAATCAGCTCAAAAGACACAAATATACTAAAAGGAACCAAATATCTGTTGCCATTTTAGTCAAAAATACATTTAAAATCTTTGTTAAAATTTCTTTAAGTTTCCTAAATCTACATAATTATTATTTTTTTTAAAATGGCAAGGTATGCATCTCCTTCCCAATTCCATATATTTCCCCTAACATATCTCTTGAGACCTTTTTTGTTTTCTTCTCATTTCATGGCTTTTTTTGTCTTATAATTTTTTTCTTTTGTTACATTGGTCTCTATCGTGCCCACTTTATTTGAAATAGAAATTGTTTTTCCTCATTTTTAAAGTACTTTCACATCGTTAAACCTTTTATGCTTTTCCTAGATATGTAGCTCCACCTGCTGGTCATTCCCTGGCATACATCGGGATCCACTGTACCCAATTTCGGCTTTTAGTTTCTTTTTTGAGTGGTTCTATTTGTCAAAATGGGTATTTCATGACATATTCTTTTTAGAGGCTTTTTAAATATCAAAGATAAAATTTACTTATTTTTTTTAAAGAGGATAATACAGGATAAGCAATTACCATACGGACCCATTGGACCCTTTTAAAGTCTACTGTAGGATCTTAGCAATCTTACTCCTATGTTGTGAAACATTTGCTATTTTGTCACCCTACGAATTATTTCATTATTCATTAATTATTCATTGCTATGCTATAAAAGATTAAATAAGACAATGGAAGAATGCTGGAGATACTATTAAACTAAAATCTAGTGATACTAGATTTAACCATGAAATTAATCATCCATGTAAGTAAAATTAATCAAGTAAAATGTCAAGACTATGATTTTTCAGATGTCAATATCCTAGATAAATTTTCTGAAACCTAAGAATAGATGAGTAAACAATATATCTCTAGGAACGAAAAAAAAAATTACAGCATTCATTCAAGAGAGACAGACTTCATCTCAATAGTCTGTGACAACCTGGGCTGCTTTGCTAAAAGAATGTATGACAATAGTATTTTTTCATCTTTTATGATATATATGGACCAACATTTACTTATGCTGACATTATGTGTATATAAAAAGGTGATTAAAAAGAAATAGATAACATAGAAATTAAAAAATTCATTGGGTTGGAGAAATAAAAATAAAACGGCCACTGTACTCAGAAAATAAATAGTAACAACTGTTTTTCCTGGTATGCTAAACATTAAAGAGCTGTAATACAGAGCTAATGGTCAGTCACTGGCCCCAAATATATCAAATATACCTCAAAGGAAGAATGAAGTTTTTTAATAGGTAAAAGTAAATACTCTTTCAAAGATAACTTCGTGCACAATTTATGCCCCTCACATCTCCCCAAATGATAGAAAAATAATTTTCAGTTAAGTAGTCCATCTAGCTCTAGTGTCTTTTCCAATTTAACATAATTTAATACATAATTAATAAATTCTTATTATATTGCTAGCTAATATCCTCATTAAAGCACTCTATCAGTTAGATGTGTAATTCCATCCCTTTCCTATGCAGTCACACATGTACCAGTAGTATTATTCTATATTTTTAAGATTAATGATATCATAGTGTATGATAATTGTGTGTATCCTTTTTTTACTCAACAATCCATCTTCCAAAGTTTCCCATATAAGTATGTCTAAATCACCTCATTATTCTTAAACTGCCATATGCTCGTTCACAGCATGGATATTAATTCAACCATTCCTTCTACCGACGGACATTTAAATTGTTTCCAGTTTTCATTATAATAAACAATATTGTGCAAGGATTCCTCTGAGAATAGACGTTGCGAAGTAGATTTTCTTAAGTACACAGTTTGGGCATTCTTACTTTTTATAGATATTGCAAAACTACTTTGCAAAGTGGTTGTCGCAGTTAAGAGTATACCAGACTCTGGATCCACCTGCTCAGTTTCAAGTCCTGGCACTGCTACTTAGAGGTGAAAAATCTCAGGAAAATTACTCAATTTCTTTGTGCCTCAGTTTCTCACCTGTAAAATGGGGAAAATAACAGTAGTCGCTTCACAGGGTTGAGGAATAATTTATTCAACAAATATGAAGCACATAAAACTGCCTTGTGAATACTAAATGTTTAGTAAATGTGAGGTGGCTCTTCTTTTCATAACTTATGAACAACTTACATGTTCTCCTTTGTGAATTTTCAGTTATCATTTGCCCATTTTCAATAAGGTTGTTCATTTTTTTCTTATTGATATATGATTCTTTTTTTTAAATATATGACTATAGAGTTTATAAAGTACAGTACTTGTTAACATACTGTACAAATATTTTCTCCTACATTATTTGCTACATTATACTCCTACAAATATTTTCTCCTACATTATTTCTCCTACAGTACAAAAGGGCATAATGACAATCAATAAATCCCTACTCTACCCTTCTCATTTCTCAGTTCACCAACTCAGAAACAATTTTTACATGTGTTATTTTTTAGTTATTTTGGTAGTTGCCTTCATTTTTCTTAATATGCTTTTCTTACTATTTCTTGACCTGATGACATGAGGCACTTTCTGTTGACTCTCTGCTACCTCTGACGCTTCTTTCTATTTTTACCTCCTCTGTTAGCTACCTTGGTTACTTTAATAATTGAATATCTAAGCCTCTGTCTTATTCTCTCAACTACAAACAGAATTCTCCAAATTCTATTTTATGAGGACAATAATACCACTACGATTCCATGAACATTTCCTTCCCCCTCTACTTTCAAACCTGTTAACTGCACTTGTACACTGTCGAGGTTGGTAACATCGTGTTCCATTTTGTAATCATAATTAATTCTTGCCTACTTTGCCTGAGTATTGACTCTATAAGCTGAAAACCAATATTGACATTGTTATGACTGTTTAAATACTGTCCATTGAATAGCAAAGTCTTATGCTATAATTAGATTTTCTCATCTATTACTTTAAAGTCTTGATCCTGTAACAATGTTCAAATGAATTCCCTTTCTTACTTCCCAGTGACTGGTCAAAATCATGCCACATCAGAGGTTGCTTTCTTGTAAAGTTGGAAATGTTTCTGTTTCCCTTAAGTTTCCAATTGTCATTGCTTTGGGGGGGGAGGGGGATGAAGAAATGCATGCTTTCTATGTATGCCATCGTGTTTTTAATTTCCTCCAGCTTCTTACTCAATCCATCCATTACTTAAAATTCATTTCATTTAGCTTGAGGTCTATTCACTTCCTATTATAATTTGGAGGATTTGCCTCCCATTTGGACCACTCTTGTGTAACTTATCTTTCTTTTTTTAGTTGCATTTGTTTTCCTTATTTTTCTTTAATGCACCTTGTACCATTTTTTCATTTTGTAAAGCTCATACTGGTTTTGTTTTATAGATACAATAGTTTCTTAAATATTTCTAAGGATTTTAATATTTTTAGATCCTGTTCTGCTCCTTGAACTATATATTTCCTCAAAAGTCAATTCCTCATTTTACCTTACCTAGGCAGATATTGAGCATAAAAGTAGGAGAAGTTTATGTTCAGCCACCAGTCCATGTGGAAGAAGGCAGGCAACATGCCTGAACGCTTGCTGAAGAGTCCTTCCCTGACCGGACTTTCTAAAGTGGCTAATCTAAAATAACCCTCTGTTATTCTTACTCTCAACATCCTGTGTATTTTCTTCATAGTGGGAATTGATAATGTATTTCTTGTTCATTTCTTTATTTTGTCATGGTCTGTCTGTACCACCACAGTGTAAATTAATTATATGAGTGCAAAGCCTTTGTCTATCTATCCTGTTTTTTACTATATTCATAACATAGTAGTCAATCAATAAATACTTCTTGAAAAAAGGATGAACATGTACATATTACTCAGAACCAATTCTATTAACAGATCTCAACTCTACTATACTACAATAAAAGGAAATTAGAATTAGCATAACAGATATATATGATATAATATCTTACTGATATATTTAGGGTGATTCATTTTATATGATCACAACTTGCAAAATCTTAATTTTGCTCTATTTTTACTCTCCTATACACCCATTTACACACACAGAGACATATATATACACACACACAAAAACTCACAACCACATTATTTAGAGTGCAATACAATATTGAGGGCTTTTTAGTTTATGAATACATTAGAGTTACATAAGTTGTCAAAAATAATTGCACTGAAGTCGTTCAGTCACATCCCTAAGACTCATAGATGAAATTATCTGTTTATTTTGGTCAAGAGCAAAATACTTGCTAGCCGGATGTGAATTTCAAAGAGGATGAGTAAACCTGCCCAAGTCCACATATACAGTCATTACTGTAGAGCCAGGTCAGTGACTCTGATCTCCCCTTTCCTGATTCAAGGAAAGCACATCTTCCTGGGATCTGGAACAGTAAAATCTGCTGCCAACCAAAGTTGGCTCCCTTCTTTGCCTACCTGGTAGGAGTCAATGTTTCCCAGAATTCTAACCTTGGCTTTTTCTTGTCACTTTCTATATTCTTCCTAGACCCCCTACATGGGTGACAGTTTCTACCACCACCTTTATGCTGATGACCTCCAAAATCTTCACAACCCATATCTCCTAAGATCTAAGCCTCTATTTCTAACTAATTAATTCATATCTTCAAATGTAAGTTGAACTTAGTAACATTCATCCTTGCCTCTCAAATCACTTCTTTCTATAAGCCATAACGGTACCAGCATCTTCCTAATAACCGAGGCAAGAGTCAGGGAATCATACTCTTCCCTCTTCCTTACTGCCCCGATACCTTCACAGATAACCAGTCATGCCCTGTTAAATTTGTCTCCTTAATATTTGTCATATATCTCTCTGTCCCTTCATCCCTTCTTCCAGCCATTCATAAGTATCTAGCATTTGGCTTATTATTAACAAAAGTAAAAAAATAAAATTTCAATTTGGATTTGCACTAATGTACACAAAAAAACAAATCTTATCAGCAAACTCAGTAAAAAATTCCTTACTTCAAGTTAAAAAGAAAAATGTAAGAGACTTACTTAAATGGTATAAACAAAAATGGTAATGTAACTTCTTTTTTCTGAGTCATTTTCACCTAGAAACCAAGTATGAAAATATTTTATTATATTATAAATGAGAAAAAATTAACAAATTTCATTTTGAAATATAAACATCCATTAAAATGGTTCTTCAGGGACAGTTAACTACTTTGAAAGTAAATGGAATTTTGTGTTACTATATCGTTTCATAAATATTTAAAGAAAAACTTAAAGTTATCTTACTATCTCAATAAGCTGAGAATTAAACATATCAATCCTGCAAAATAACATACTAAATTGTAATTAAAACTGTACTTCCTTAACTCTTTGAAAACAAAATAAGCCAAACTACCTATTCTTAACAATGTTAAGAATAACAGAAAGTTTTAGTCAAAGGGTCACCTCTTTCTTTAAGTTCTAATCTAATAATGTACGTGGAATGACAAGAATGTTGCAGTCTCTAATACAACTTCTATGGGGCAAATTCCAATCAAAGACTTGACTTGGAATCTTCATAAGCATACGTGATATTCTTACAATTAGCAATACTCCTCAAAGAAAATTCTACACCCTCAAACTGACTAATGGAACCTGTACCTCAGACACATGAAACTTTATGACACTAGTCAAATATAAAATTTAAAGATAATAAATTATAGGAAATCATTTATTGGAACACAAAATCAACTATTTTCACTTAACATGTTAACTTAAACTTAACATTCAACTTCTAAAATGTAGAATTGTCCATTTGTGTGTGTGTCTTATTTTTCTTTTACCTTGAACTGTTCAAGAATCTGTACTGCATTTGTAAACATGCTCTCTGCTTTGAAGAGATCAGTGTTGTTAAGATAATCCACAGGAAGGATTCCCTGCAAATAATAAACACTGGCTTAGTATTAGTTTTAACAAAGCTCAGGCTATTCTTTTTAAACTAAACAACGAAAGGGAAGCAATAAAGATAAGACATATGTACAAATGAATAATTGGAATAGTTAAATGAACAATCTCTTTTAAAAACATAACTGATAGATGTTCTATTATTTTTCTCACAAAGTAGATGTAATAAAGTAAAAAAGCAGAAGAAATGAATTGAATTCAATAAAACCTAACACTGATTGAGAGATTACTGTGTGCTAGGCAGTGAACTAAGTGCTTTACACAGAAAAATCAAACATTGTGCTACGCCATAGCTAGCATACTTAAAAAAAAAAAGACATAATAAGATACATGAGTATATTGTACATTATAAGACTAAGGACTATTTTGTAATACTTTGTTTCAGTTATACACATACATACGAACTTATGATTGTATGGGGTCACATTACATGCAGTTCTGAGTTAGACAACATTTTTTTGTTTACTTAAGTTTGATTTTGAAGAGCTAAGAATGGCTGGTTAGAATGTCTACTTTTTGCTTTTTTTTTTTTTTTTGGCTTTTCCATTCCCAGGCCCATTCTTAACAGCATTGCCATTTTCTGTTAGAAATCTTCCCCACTGGATATAGCATGGTAAGTCTGTAATCGGGGATCCTGCTCTTCCTTACTGAAGGGTAGACAAATTATCCAGGCTATCTCATCTGGAATTTGACTCTTGAGAGTCAAGGAACAGAAACTAAAACAGGTATAATGCTACTCTCTACCCTAGTGTCAGTGCCTTGAGAAGAACGGCCTTGCCACGGGACCATGGTTGTGGTTACTTCTTCCAAGTCTCCAGAGCTCTATTGGTTCTTGGTCATTTCCAAGCCTGGTTTTCAAGCACCCCTTTGATTCAGAGAACCACCAATATCTTTTCAATAATTTACCTTTAAATTGACTCAGTTTCTGCTGCTTGCAGTCAAAAAGTTATTTATACATTTTCATCACTTACAACTGGAATACAATGATATAAATCATACATTACAGAAAATAAAGAATTTTAAAGAAAAGCTATTGGGCTTGTGCTCCAAGTTATAGATTATAATACATACACAATTATGAGCTATTACATATTTAGAAATAAATATACAGGAATATGCAGTTTTAAATATAATCAAAGATTATACAGAAACACATAAAAAATAATAACTTTTACTGTGCAATTTTTTTTTATGCTGAGAGAAGATAAAATTTTATTCCTTACCACTGAATTAAGGGGAAAAGGAACACCAATAAGGGAAGCCATCAATGGTGCAATATCAGCCTACAAAGAGAAAAAGTTCAATTCTAAGAAGTTGACAGATATCAACAAAGAAATTAATAAATTATCTGTATTTTGGAATATAACCATGATATTCATTATAATAAATTGCTTTCAAACATTTATTTAATATACACAAGATAGTAACCTCTCTTAGAGGTTTATTTCATTTGCCAGAGATGCATGAACTTAATGAAAAAATAAGTTTGAAAACAAACCATTAAGACTCCTAAATGTAAAACATAGTAAAAAAAAAAAAAAAAAAAGGTATTTATCCTATTAGCTAAGCACTTGACCATTTTGTAACTGTTTTTCAGTATTATGCAAAAGGATACCTTAACCAGATAGAAAATAAATAGCAATGGTAGACTTTAACTGGAAAAATGTATATATTAACAAAGAAAGTCTGTATCTATCAGAAGGAGGTTTGGCCAGCCAGTGAAGTCCAGGAAAGATATAAACCAGAGAAGAAGCTCTTTAGTTAGAAGATTCCAAACACCATTTCGGATATCTCCCCTTAAAGTCCGATTTCTCGGAAGAGTTGTTCACACTTTCTGTCATTATTCTTCATCTCCTCATCACTCCTCAGTCCGCCATAACTTGCTTCAACCCCTTATTATTCCACAGACTACTTTCCCTAAAAGAGCTATTTTTCTAAATCTAACTGACTATGTTTATATTAGTCGTATAACTTTCCAGGCAGTCATCCCTCACTATCCTCAGGGGATTGTTTCCAGGACCCCGACATGTACCAAAATCCTTAGATACTCACATCCTGCATTCAGCACTATAGAATCCACACATATGAAAAGTTCGCCCTCCATATACACAGGTTGTGCATTCTGCAAATACCATACTTTTGATCCACAGTTGATTGAAAAAACTCCACACACGAGTGGACCCATGCAGTTCAAACCTGTGTTGTTCAAGGGTCAACTGTACTTGGAAGTCAGAATGCCCAGTTTCACATCCTTGCTTGCAATCTCTGAGACCTTGAGCTGGTTATTTAACCTCTCCAATGCCTCAATTTTCTTATCAGGTAAAATAAACACATAAAAATTTGTCCCTTAGAGAGTTATGGCAGGATTATGAAATAAAACTTATAAAGTAATTGGCACATAATAAGCCTGTGATAAATGGTAGCTACAATTATTATTATTACTAGACCACTCAGCAGCACCATGTAAATCATTCCCTTCTTGGCCTCTGTCAACATCACACTACTGAATTTCTTCAATCTCACTGGCTGCTCCTTTTCAGATATCTTCCTTAGTTCCTCATTTAAAGTTAAAGTTTGCCAAGTTTGGTTTCAGGCTCTCAATTTTCACTTGTTATCATTTGGACTCTCTTTACTAATTACTATCCCCCAGAAGACTGGAATCTCCAAAGTCCTCCAGTTCGCCTTTTCCTCTTCCCCCAGAATCCACTGTTGGCCTCCCCTAATCTTCAAATGCTTCAAGGGCTCCCCAAGCTTTTAGGATTAAGTCCACAGGCCCATAGTGCCCTGTAGGATCTGTGCCTACCTTCTTCTGCCTCACATCACACAATAGTCTCTGTTGCTCTGTTACCAGCTTTCTTCAAACCCCTTAATACACCATGGACCTTCTTACCAGAGCTCTGTGGACATGTTGCTCCATCTGCCTGGAAAGCCCTCCTCCTACTGCCTTGGCCTGGTAATTCCTACTTGTTCTTCAATCTCTCAGGAAACCTTTTGCTGACTACACAGTCTACCAGATATATCCACACTATGTTCTCATGGCTTTACAGGCCTCTTTTGTAGTTATCACAGCTATAATTTTACATTTACTTTTATAACAGTTTGATTAGTATCTGTTCTCACCCCTACCTTTACTGATCATTACATCCCTTACACTTAGCACAAAGTTTAAACACACTGCAGGCACATAATATTGTTGATGGAAAGAATAAATAAATAGACTCTCATCTAATGCAAATCTGAAGCTGAAATATTAGCCAATTGACTCTAGAGTATACAGAGAGCAACAGCCGAATCTATATTCAGTTTCTGATTATGATCCGGTCTGGCTATGAGTAAACGATGTTCTTGTTTTGTAGTCTTCAAGTCATTACTGTCCCTTTGACAGTAATTTTTTTATTGTAAATTAACAAACTGATATTCTGACTTTATACATTTTCATTTACTTGGGTAATACGCGTCCATTCTCAGAGAAGAGACCATTCTTATTGTGCTGAGAAAAAACAGGTTTCTGCAACCACAGGCCTGAAAGTGAGACCCTAGACCTTGGTTTGCCCACCATAGAAAGGAATGTCAGCATTTGCAGTGACCTGGAAGGCAAGATACTCCTACCAGTTTGGAAGCCACATCCTGATGATGCTATACTTTCTACAAATTGTAAAGATGGCTGCTTAAGCAGCATGTCTTCAACAATGATGATACTGTGCTTCATATTTACAGATAATGCTACTAGTCTAACTTAATTATGCTGGCCGCACAGTTTCCTGTAACAGAAGTTTTCTAGCTGAGTAATTTATACTCTCATTACTTCTTTTCTCCATTGTATTTGTAAGGATGTTGGTTAAAAATACGGTAAAATATGTGTTAATAATAAAGCAATAGTAACTGACATACTACAGGAAAGAAATCCATACCATGAGTTTTATTAGATTTGTGCTTAAAGTAAGCAAAGCAACCATGACAGGAAATCACAAAAATTTAACAGGCATGCAAATTTCAATTTACATAATTAATTATCCAGTGCTATTTGGAGGGAGTCTTCTTTTATTTTTACTTGAGGTTTTTTTCAAAATTTTGCCTCAAGAGAGATTAGCTGGGCCAAAATATTTGCACCAAAAGTATTCTCCTTAGTAATTGAAATGTTTTGGAAGATCCTTTATCGTTATAATTAATACTTATTTTTCACATTTTTCATCTGAACTTCTTATAGAAGATAAAATTAAATTTGAATGTGATTAATTTGAAATGGATACCTGATTGACATCTTGCCTCTTCCAGTTCTCCAATCTCCATTCTGAAAGACACAATCAGACACAAGATCTGATATTAAGATTTATAAAAGAATAAATTACTTGATTTTTGGAGTTGTCAATACTTCATGGAAACATAAGTATTGAAAACATCTGTGTGGGTGTTTATTTCATTTATTTAGCTGCAAAAGAGATTCTAATTTTGTTTCATTATTAAAGTTTTTTTAGGACATACATTTATTTACATGTTTATTTTCAGCTTTAGAAAGTCTAAAGTTTTTATATCAGAGTTCTAATCTTTTTTTTTTTAATTGTACATTTTATGGGGTATAGTCTGTTTCAATACATGCATATATTATATAATGATCCAATCAGAATAGTTAGCATATCTATCACTAAAACATCTATCATTTCTTTGTGGTTATAACATTCAAGATCCTCTTTTCTGGCTACCTTGATATATACAATATAATATTGTTAGCTATAGTCACCCTAGAGCACCAGAACTTATTCTTCCTATCTAACTGTAACTTTTTAACATCTTTCTCTTTTAAGCCATGTAAATAAAAGGGCACTTAAAAGAGTACAGGTAGTCACATATTTTTAAAAAAAGAATTTTAAAAGAATAATCAGAAAAATATTTGGTGTTTTCTATGATAATTTATTAAGCTCTTTAGATGCTCATTTGGAGATAATTGTTTTAAAACATGAAAGGCTAAGGAAGGAAAGATGGAAGTAACAAAGCACAATGAATCCATCAGCATGGCTACAACTGATTACAATCCAGTTCCAGACAGTTGTTATGGAAATTGATAGCATGGAAGTTGTAGTGCTCTGCTAGGCTAGAGCTAATGTCTAGAATCCTGTGGACATCGCTAACTGCAGGGCTACAGGCTAATGTCGGAATTCTGCCCATGTCGCCAATTGTCGGGCTCCATGACTTTGCCAGTTGTCAGGCTCTTTTACCTGCCAGTAATCCTGCCAACTGGGCCGATTGTTGAGCTAGGGCTGGGTCTGGAGCTCACAGACCCCTCAAGCTCATTTCAGACCGGGTCACAGACCCTTTACATGCCAGGCTGGGTCCCCAGATCCCACACATGCAAGGCTGGGTCCCCAGACCACTTGCATGCAGATCTATGAGCTAGGTAATTGGCAAACAGGTCCTTGGAAGCCGTAGGTTGGAAAGCATGGCCGTGCAGGGCGGACACCTGAGGCAGATGCCCGCCTGCCTGCTTCACTAAAACTCTCTCTCTCTGAAGAACACGAGAATAGCAACAAACTAAAAAGATACATTGGTGCGTGTGAGCACTAACCACACACACACACACACACACACACACACACACACACACACACACACACACACACACACACACACACACACACACACACACACACACACACACACACACACACACACACACACACACACACACACACACACACACACACACAATTTGCATACAAAGGATGTGCTAAAACCACACCCAACTGGACCCGAGGCAAGGGCCCTGACCAAACTATTCTATTTTCCAACAGAAGTCAATCCAAGTTTCTCTTTTTTCTGTGATAGCAGTTGCCTGCAAAATATTTAAAATCGTAGCTCCATGCTCCAACAGTCACTAATCACGAATGTTAAAATAGCATATTGAGTTACTATTATGCCTTCAAGATAGCCTCATTCTCCTATCTCTCTACATATAAATTCAGAAATTTCAATAAACAGTAATCAAAACGAGTGATTTTTGAGACCAAGTCTCAATTTAGTAGCTTTTGGATATACTACCAAAAGAATTCTAAAATATTTTTATGATGAGATTTCCTTTAATAAACTAGGGTTCAAAAATATGTTCCTGCTTCTATTATCAGCTACCAAAAAAATTCACAACAATCACTTCATGAGGAAAAAATGCACATCCCCTTTCTCCATCACTTAGGATATTTAACAGTCATTTGAGAAAACGTACATTCCTTCCATGATGATTCTTGAAGTCATGTGATTCTAAAACATCAATTCACTGTGAAATCAAGTCTCAAAATAAAGGTATATCTTCTAAGTACAAACCTACTATTTACCCTAGCTTCTGTTTAGACCCAATCTAATTCTTTTACCACAGAGAAGCCAGAATGTGGAAAACTGGAATATTGGCAGTGCTCTGCTTAACACCCTTCAATGATATAGCGCTAAACTCAGAATTCACTTCATGTTCCTTACCATGGCCTTTGATGTCTCAAATGATCTACCTCCTGCTTACCTCTTCAACCCGTCAGCTCACTGTACTCACCTCCTAGCTAACAGTGCACAAGCAACATCCTTCTGTTCCTCAAACAAGCTAAGCTCTTTCCATTTTATGTCTCTGTATTTGCTGTTCCCTGCCTGGTATACTCTTGCCCTCACCTTCATGTAAATGGCTCCCTCTTATCCGCATTGTGAACAGACGTATAATTAGCCCACTCTACAAAAAGTATCCTACTCCACAAAGGAAACTTTTGGGTACTGCAAATGTTGTATACATGAATCTGGGTGGTGATTATACAGTGTACAAACACATGTAAAATTCATCAAGCTATACATATATTTAAGATTAATGCATTTTACCTACTTTATTAAGTATCTCAGAAATTTCAGGGGCAAGAGGGAAGGAGCCCAGACCTAACTCCTCTTATCCATTTTATCACATCACCCTAATTTCCTTCATAGCAGTTATCATAGTCTTTAATTTACAATTGTTTTAGTCTCTCACTAGAGTGTTAGATTCTGTGAAAGGAAGGACTATCCTAAAGATATATAGTAGATTTAAAAAAAAAAGAGTCATCTAGATTCCTTTCATTGTATGTTTAAATAAATCTGGAAATATCATGACAGTGTGCTGGCTACATTATTCTATCCCTTTGTCAAATGCCTCCTCTGTAGACCTGTGTTTCGGTATGATGTTCTCCACCATCACTGACAAATGTTCAAGAAATAAGCCTCTGAAAAATGCACCATTACTTACTGAAGACATGTTGTTGAGCACATTACTCACTGTGCCCTTCTGTCTTCATCAGGGCCCAGGGTAGAAATATCTCAGTACCACATCTACCTTTTTATCTAATGGATATATCCTGTAGATACTGTGATTTTGTAACTGATAGCATGTTTGTTTGAGTTGGAAAATTCCAATCAAATTTACAATTTATCTGTAAGAAACCTTAGGTTTCTTCTTATGTATTTTATCTCTATTTACTCTACCTCACATTCAAGTTAATTAATAAATTAATTTAACAAAACAAGATCAAAAATTCAGTTTACTGGACATTTGGAAAGATCTAAGAAAATAGTTATTAACACTGGTATGCTGGGAAATGTCTAACAAATGGCTCTGAGAGAAGAGAGAAAACAAACCAAACAGCTCCCTGACTTGTAGTGTTTACATAGAAATAGTAATAACACAAATATCAAAATGAGGAATTTAAAAGTATAATTTGAAAAGTGATTTTTTAAATTACACTTTGGTTTTATTTTTAAATGTTATATTTACAAAAACAATAAAGATAAATGTTTGTACCTTTCAAAAATGTGTCATCAAATTGCTGAGCTGATACTCTTTGGGGATACTTGATTCCAGCTCCCCATGTGACTAAAGGAGTTAAAGTCTCAGAAGGATGACCAGCCCCATGAGAACCTATAAATAAGATACAAAAATAATAAGACAAGTATATAAGAACTAATTTATAGCTAAATATTTATTTTTTAATACTTTGTTTTATAGAGTTGATCCATTTACAACTAATTTTAGCCACATTGCCAAACACTTACAGCTTTTTAAAACAATTAGTTTGAAAATATTCCCATAAAACAAGTTGGAGAATCAACAGGAAAAAACTAAAACAAAAACCCAGAATGCCTGCTGAGTGACTCTGGTTGAAAGAAGAAGAATAAAAATAATAACAATAAGACATGCAGGTGATGTCACTATTGCCAGAGTGGCACCAAAGACAGAGAGAATAGAGAAGAGCTCCTCTGGGCAGTATCCTTCCAAGCTTGGGGCAAGTGATGTAGGCCAGAAATCTGTTTTGGAGAGGACAGTAGGGACTCCATACCCTTTTC
Organism: Cynocephalus volans; assembly: GCF_027409185.1. NCBI lineage: Eukaryota > Metazoa > Chordata > Mammalia > Dermoptera > Cynocephalidae > Cynocephalus > Cynocephalus volans. Next base: position 56,714,073 of record NC_084472.1, read on the forward strand.
TTTTTCTCCATACCCTTTTCTACATCTCCCTGGTGTAGGCAAAAGAAGCCCTTTATAAAGTAGAACCCAGCTCACTAGAATTCTGTATTGTGATTTGGAGACCTAAACCTCATCTTTGTTCTCTGTGTACACTGGGTTTGCCTTGGGAATTCCACAGGGAGCACAGGCACATCTAGGATAGAATTTCAGCAGTCTCTAGGTCCCTTGGTAATACAATTTTAACATCATCCCCTTTGTATCACCTACAGCAAATTCTAGGTAAACAGAAAATAGGTACTTTTTTTCTTCTCCACACTTTTCTCTACTTTCTTATTTGTAAATGAGAATATTTTCTTTATACAGTTAGAAAAAAAGATTCTTTACATAAGATCAGTCCTTTTTTATGCTAACATTTTAAGCATACAATTATTATGTGCTAGACACTGTGCATATCCTAAGACATCTAATCCTCTCAACATTATAAGATATTTACAAGCTACATTTACCACTACTTTAATTATAAGGTACATATCACTTAAAGAAAGACTAACCCCAGTCTGTCATTCCATGGTCAGAAGTAAAGATAAATGTTGTTTTCCCATCATTTCTATAAAAATGTTTAAACATGGACACGATTTCTTTCACTCCATCATCAACTTTTTTAATATTGTCCTTATACTGCCTGTTTATAAAGAAGAAAAGAACAAATTAAATTAACTTAGAGAAATAAAATTTATTCAGCATGGATTCATTATATTCAAAGTCAGGAACTACTGAAATGCTTTTAGATTTTATCCTTATTATTTTAAAATTAGAGCTCCTTAAATTGATTCTCATTTAATGAAGCAAAAGAACCTGAAATAGTTTTCAGAGTTGGTTTAAAAGGAGGGTATTGATTAGCAAATATATTTTAATGAACTCTTTTTAAAGTCCCAAATGAGATAAGAATGGCTTTCAAGTTCACGTTTCTCATACTGTAAACTACATTGTCCTGGCCACATTAATAGATAAGTATCACTGTTTCAAGCATAAAATATTTTCATCCCACAAAATGTTTGTCATCTAAAATACAATAATATAATATAACAAATTTTGAACAAATTATATTTAACCTTGCCATACAGTCGAACAAGGTTGGTTTGATATGAATATTCCATCAATTAAACAGTGCATCATATTAAAGAAGAAGGTTAAGTACCAGCAACTAACCCAACAGGTTTTTCAGTTACAATCAGGCTAATCTAAACCAAATTCAAAATAAAGAATAAAAGTATAACATGGTCTCCTCCTCTTTCTTGTGGTTTGCAAAAGTGAGGAAAATATTTGCTGTTATATATAAGGAGAGCTACGGAAATATAGTATATAAAATTTTATACAATTATTTGCTAGATATGATACTGATTAAATGGAATACACAAGGAATTGCTAATTATATCTTTTTTGTGATATAAAAATTAACACCATAAAATGCTCTATTTCAAAATTTACTGAAAATATACTTAATACATAGAGATATTTTAGGTAAAATAATTTTTCTCTGCCCTGATAAATGAAGAATATGGAATATATGTACAGAATATATTTCATTATATTAAGGTGCAGTCTGGCTACAGTACATGTGGTTTTAACCACTGTATCATATTACATCTGACTAAGAACTTATAATACATTAGTTATTTAAAATATTAGCTCTGTTGTTATAATTACAAAGAAAACATAATACTTTAAAAGTTCAAACGAACAGATGTTTCCCTAAAAACAAAATTGAATGAAACACAGCATTAAAATTACCTTGATGCCGGTCGATGAGCATGTCCATTTGTATCTATTCCTAACAAATGTAAGAAAAAAACTATTTTTTCTTCATTTATTTTAGAAAACAAGGACTGGTTACTTTTGGCAGCATCAAAGAAGTCCTATATGTAAGAAATAAGTTTAAAATTTTAGCTCATTTGTTTAATTTTTAAAATAATACTGATGAAAACATTTAATTAAATGTATACATAACTACAAAATTATCTTATGTTGTTTAAATTTATCTCAAGGGCCGAGCCAGTGGTGCACTTGGGAGAGTGCGGCGCTGGGAGCGTGGCAACGCTTCCGCCGCGGTTCGGATCCTATATAGGAATGGCCGGTGCACTCACTGGCTGAGTGCCGGTCACGAAAAAAAAGACAAATAAATAAATAAATAAATAAATTTATCTCAAGATCTACCAACACTAAGTCTTTGTTATCAGTTCAGACATCTCTGTTTAAATAATGAGTGAGCTAATTTCTGTGTCTTAATTAGGCCAAAAAAAGTTTATAGAAAGGTGATCTTGACTTCACAAAGATCTCATAACTTTGTTCACCCTAAATATAACTTAATACAGCAGACTGAAGAAATATTTTGGCAAAAGCCAAAAATAAAATAGCAACAGTTTAAGAACAATTTATTTTTTTTAAATATATAGAGAGCTGGACCACTTTTCACTGTCCTGTCTGCTACTACCCTAGTCCAATCATAATCCCTCATTTAGAAAATTGTGAATAGCCTCCTAAGTACTTCCTTTGCCCCAACTAGAATCTGTTCTTCACATTGTGTGATAGGAAAACATTCACTTAATGAAATACAATTTTAAAATTATCATATTAATTTCATAATGATAAAATGAATTCATAAAACCCTTAGACAGATAACTCACCCTGTATTCACATACACATGAACATGTATGCAAATACCTATACAGAATATTTTTAACTTATATTAAATAAGTTAACTTCTTTGTTGTTCACATAAATATCTCTAAACTTAAAAGATGTTAACTTTCAATGAGAGATGTTTAACTTTTCAACAAAAGTCTGAAGTATTTATTTTTTCAAATAATTCATTATTATAAAAGTTAAAAAAAATACAAATGGTACCATCAGAGAAACTAGCTATTCAAGAATAGAAAGAAATTAAAGATTTAATATATAACCTACTCAAAAGTATAAAATTGCACCCTAACTTTCAATATATACACTCTACTTAGCCCCTCAGAAATGTTAAATCTAGATGGAAATGAAAAGTTCTTTAAGAGAAAAAGAGTTAAATTCTAAATAAATAATTGAAAGCTGACAAAAAAATGAAAAAACTGAGCAACTGACTTGAATTAAATTTATAATTTGTTCCATGACTGGTAAAAATACTCAACAATATAAAAAGTTCTGTTCATTCATATAAGGATACAAAATCTGGGAAGCTATGAAACACTAATCCTGCAGAGATCAACCTCACTCTCATTGTTAAGATTCATTCCCACTGCCTTTTGAGAAGTTGATCTTCTGACCTTAAGATGTGAAATATACTCCAAGCTTCTTTCTCCCTAGTACTCGATATATGTATGCCTATCAGCCCTTACTTTTTCTCAGTCCCTTTGCATTCAAAGCACTCATTTGTGTCTGTACCCAACAAATATTTATTAAGCATCATGGGAGACTGCCAATGGCTATCCAACATGCATCCTCCCCTTCTCCCTGAGTAAAAAGCCTTTGATCTTATGGGACATGGTAATGCTTAAAAACTAAAACTTATTATATTATATTTCTCATCTTTTCTTGCAGCTAGATGTACCTTTTGTGGTTGTAGCCAATGGGATTTCAGTCAAAAAGCTATGTGAGGGCCGACCCCGTGGCTCACCAGGGAGAGTGCGGCACTGGGAGCCCCGAGACCACGGGTTTGGATCCTATATAGGGATGGCCAGTGCGCTCACTGGCTGAGCACGGTGCGGACGACACCAAGCCAAGGGTTACAATCCCCTTACCGGTCACAAAAAAAAAAAAAAAAAAATGCTATGTGAAATAAAAATAATTCAGTAGGAGAGAAGGTCCTTCTTGATTTCTCAGATTACTGGCCTAAAACAATGGCTGGAACTCCAGCATTATCTGGAATCATGAGATGACTGTGAAGATAAAAACTCATGGTCTGAGGATACAGAATTTTAGGAAACTGGGTCTTCACGAAACTGAAACCACTATAACATCCTGGACATCAATCCTCTGCTGCCTACTTCTAGCACTGTCTTTACTGAGATATAGAAGTAAACTTTTAAGACATATTTTTTTTTTCTATTACACAGAGCTGAACCTAAGTTAATACATGTATCCATGTATCAAACAATTGATACATGGATACATGTATTAACTTTCAACTTGATAGAAAGTTAGAGTTAACAATTGTGAAAAAATCAAAATGACTGCCAACGAGATGTATATAGGATTAAAGGAAACTCTGCCAGTGTATTAATAATTATAATGTAGCATAATAAAGTACTAAGATAGAGAGATAAAAAGAATATAGAGAAGGGTTATCTAAGTCAAACTGGGAGGAGGATAAAGCAAAGGGAAGACAAAGAACACCTAACAGAAGAGATGATGTATGAACTGAGTTTTAAAAAGTGAATAGATTCAAAACTGAATATTATGTTAAGTGAAGTAAACCAGTCACAAAAAGACAAACACTGTCTGATTTCACTTATATGAAGCATCAAGAATAGTCAAACTCATGGAACAGAAAGAATGGCGGTTGCCAGGGGCTGGAGAAAGGAAAAGAGGGGAGCTACTGTTTAACGGATACAAAGTTTCAGTTTTGCAAACTAAAGTTCCAGAGGTTTGCTACACAACAATATGAATATAATTAACACTACTGAATTATACACATAAAATAGTTAAGATGGTAAATTTTATGTTATGTGTATTTTTACCACAATTACAAAAAAAAAAAAAATGAATAGAAATTTGTGTGGATTTGGAAACTGGCTTAAATTAAGCATGAGTCTCTGGCCAGGGCATGAAGTCCAGGTAGGACCCCCAACTCACTCTCTAGCCTTATCTGAGACCCTGCTCCCAGTCAGTGCTGTTGCCACACTAACCTCCCTTCTTTGAGTTCCTCAGATCCATTATGCTGGCTCTTACCTTAGGGATCAAGATTTATATAACACTGCTGGCCTGAAATACTTTATTCTACACTAATCCATCCCCATCCATTTCTTTGTCTCTTAGACCTCTTCAGAGATCATCTCAAAACTCTCCAAAAAGCCTTCCCCTAACTGCCCAATTAAGATTAGAATTTTTAACAATATATTCTTAATCTGCATTTTAACTTCACACCACTGACCACTGTTGGTAATTTCATATTTTTATTACTTGGTTTATATATATATATATATATATATGTATGTATGTATATATATATGTATGTATATATGTATGTATGTATATATATATGTATGTATATATATATGTATCTATGTATATATAATCTACCATATTTTATGAAGAATCATAGGCAAATCTTTTTTTCTGTTCACTATCGTTTCAACAACACTAGCAGTGTTGAAAAAAGAAAAAAAGAAAGGCATGAAAATCAGGCCAGCCACCAGTTATGTTTGCCCATTCACAAAAAAGTCAAATCGATGATTTTGGAACAGTTTTAGATACACATGAAATTAGACAACAAAGGCTTTCAAGCAGATGTTAGTATTAGTAGACTATATTAAGAAGTAATGATTAGCAAAATAATTTGCTAAATATTTTACTCAAAAGTTGTTGATTTTTTTTTTCCTTTGCCAGCTGGCCCATATGGGGATCTGAACCTGTGACCTTGGCACTATAAGAATTTGCTAAATATTTTGTTAAAGATATTTTATTTAACTTGAAAGTTTTCCCTGCTGAAAAAAGTATATGTTAAAAGAAAAAAGAAATTTCAAGAGGAAAAAAAATCCCTGATAAAAGAAATAGTGTTTAGCGAAGACTATATTGAGCCCTTAATTCCTCCTAAGTAAATACCTGGACAAGGAAAAATGCAGACACATCCTGAGAAGTACACTTACAGACAAACTAACAAAAATCACTACATTATGGAGAAGTTCACAACGTCAGTTCAAAAGAAAATACTATTTTAAAAAAAATGTCAATTAAGGTCAATCAAATAAAGTTTCATACAATGGATGAACTATGAGTTATTTGGAGATGAGGAACAATGTACTGGTAAAAAGGAGAGAGCCAATGTCCTCAACTGAGATTTAAACGCAATTTTTGAGAATATAAATTCTTTTGTATTCCTGGTGAAACTGTGATAACTGTCATTATCAAATAGTTCAAAAACTCTATTACTTAAAGAAACTCATAGAAATTTTATTGACTAAATCACTAATTTTTGCTTACCTAATTTGCTTATCTAATTTTCTTTAAAGTATGAATTTTTTAAAAAGTCACCATCTATTTTGTTACTATAATCTGAACAAGTATTTTTGAAAAGGCTTTTTCATACATCTCACATGGTCCACTACTGTGCAGAAACTGGTTCTACAGTCAATAATAATCAAGAAGATTTACCTAGGATGAGTAACCAAACTAGGAATGAAGTGCAAGTTTCCCAAATCCCAATGTAGGGGCTCATTTTACTATCAGAAACACAGGATTTTAAAAGGCAACCTTTTTTTTTTTTTTTTTTTTGTCTTTTTCGTGACCGGCTCTCAGCCAGTGAGTGCACCGGCCATTCCTATATAGGATCCGAACCTGCGGCGGGAGCGTCACTGCGCTCCCAGCGCTGCACTCTCCCGAGTGCGCCACGGGCTCGGCCCAAGGCAACCTTTTTAAAATTATTTTTTAAAATTCTATTAATTGATTATTGTGGAATGTATAATTCTTAAAAATTCAATCTTTTTCAAATAGTGTACTGCAATATAGAATTTTCAAGTTGAAGCAAGCAGAAAAAACTTAAGATACATTTACTAACAAATTAGTTTTCCTTTAGATAAAAACATGTTTTGTAGATTAACCACTCAACAGCACACACCTTAACATTATCAAAAACCCAGGTATCCAGTTTTGTTACATCATCGGCACCAAAATCTTCTTTTTTAGCATCATAACTATGTGCATAAACATAGTCTCCACTAGCACCTGAAAAGGAAATTTGGGAAAAATAATTTTTAAAAAATCTTTTAAACTGTCATAAAATATGAGGTAGTCATTTAACAATTTTTATGAGTAACCAGAATTTTTCACAAAGCACTTTGTGTTATGATAGGAAAGGGAAAGATGAGAGGAATAATTAAACATTTATTTATTTTATGTGTCATGGACCATGCTATGTACTTTAACATATTCCATTGCTTTTTGTCCTCACAATAACACATTTTAATTTTACAGATACACTACATGTAAGTTAATTAATTTACCAAAGTCATAATTCTAATAATCAAAACAAAAATAAGCACCACAGTTTGTCTCCCTTTGAGGATTAAACTATTCAAAAAACGTGTGCCTCTAAGGGTGATACATCTAAAATGAAGATATTTGGTGTGTAAACCTTCCTAAAGCAAGAAGAAAATTTAAATATTTCACTAATTTTATTCGTAGACTATGTGTATTTTTCTCAGTATAAGAGAATAAATATTGCTTATTGCCAAACAGTTTGAAGAGGTCAACAGATATAGTAATCTTACATATTTGCAAGATTTTATTAAGAATCTAATCAATTTACTGAATTTCTGCGTTAGATAGGCTCTTGCAAGTCATAATGAAATAATGACAATCTCTATCACATCAGCTCATTTCTAATGACCCTATTCCACAGCTTAGCCATTCTACTTCCTACATCCCAAATAAAAAGAACTGAATGGGGAAGAGGAAAACAGAACTGTGGTTATTAGAGGGGGAAAACGGAAGAAGGAGAGGAGGAAAGAAGTTGATTAATGGACACAAAGAATACTTACATTTCGTAATGATGAATAGGCTAATTATCCTAATTTGATCATCACATATTGTACACATGTATTGATATTAAAATCTGAACACCAAACATGCATAATCAATTATGTTTCAGTAATAAAATTAATTATTTAATTAACTGTTTTCCAGAAAGGAAAAAAAGAAAAAAGAGAGATCTTAGTGGGTTTGTTGGTTACCATAAGAAATGGAACATTCCTATTAGATTGTCTCCAATTCAGGCATTGGTCCTGTCCCATCAATTATAGCCAGAAGTGGGAAGGTTTGGTAAGCCATAGCAACTTAATAAGCTCTCACCACCACCAGCCCCTCAAGAAGATAAACTGTTTTCCAAAGAAGGGAATATATAAATGGCAAGAAGTTTGAGGGTTTTTTTGGTCTCCCCAGTATAATAATTTTTATGAATATCATACATAAAATTCTGAATATATATTTTTCTTTACACAAAACACATAATAATCCTCAATACCTCCAGTTCTTATAATTACACCCATGGCTAAGTATAATGTTACAAAACTTTTTCATTAAATGAAATGATCAATCATTTTGGTCTCACTAAAAAACATTTAATGATATGAAATTCATGCAACTGATTTTATAAAATAATATAAATTTTCTATTCAAGAAATGTCCTAATACTTGCAGATTTATGCACGAAAACAAACACAACAAATCCAAATGCCATATTCAATATATTAAATGCCATGTTTTAATGCCATATATATTAAATGCCATACAGTCAGCCCTCCATGTCTGCTGGTTCCTCATCAGTGGATTCAACTAACTTTGGATAGAAAATATTCGGGAAAAAACCCACAAAAAATAACAATACAACAATAAAAAATAACACAAATTTAAGAATACAGTACAACAACTATTTATATAGCATTTACCTTGTATTAGCTAACATAAGTAATCTAGAAACAATTTAAAGTATACAAGAGGATGTGCATAGGTGATCTGCAAATACTATGCCATTTTATAAAAGGGACTTGAGATCCATAGATTTTAGTATCTGCAGGGGTCCTAAAACCAATCCCCTGTGATACCAAGGGGATGATTGTATATATTAAATGTCAAAATATATGAAATATTCATATATTAAAATAGGAATTACAAATATAAATTTTAACATTTAAATTTTTATGTAAATATCTCCTAACTTCTTTAATAATTTAAGTGTAATAAACCAGACATCAATATCATCATCATAATGAAGTTATATGACAAGCACTTTGCTAAATGTTTCATATGAATTATCTAATTTAATTCTAAAAACAAAACTATGAGATAGAAATTATTATCACATTTTACAAAAAAGAAAACTGAAGGTGAGAGGTTATCTAACTTGCCCAAGTTGATAAAGCTGTTACATGATAGAGCCATATACCATTTCACTGAATCCAAAATACTTCTTAACTGTATAATGTGCCAATATTTCAAATATAACTAAGAAGGAAAAAACACTGCCAATTAAACTGACATGTTTATCCATTGTGATACATACCCCTTCTACAGAAATGTTAAAAATGTGAAAATATGTGTCTCGAAATCAATAAATACCATAAAATACATAAAAAAACTACTACCATATCGATTTATTACCTATTTACTACCTGAGAAAATCTAATCAAGTGACTCTTACCTTTGGAAAACATAGTCAAGATATCTGGGCTTCCCCAGCTCCATGTGTACTTGCTTTCATTAAAAAGAGAATCAAATTCAACAGGATTTTCCTTCCATCCTTCAAGAAATTGAGAAAAAAAGCAAGCAATAATAATAGTAATATATACATGATGAAATATGCCCCTAAGAAAGTATTCTTCAAATAATAACAACTAGTTGGTGAACGAATGTAAAGCAAGTGATAGATTTTATATTACATGTATTATACCACCATTAAAAAACAATTTACGATAGATAACTTACTTCTTACTAAAACATAAAATCACATTTGAACTTTTGAGAGTTACATCTTGAAAAACCATGAATCCATCCAACCATACTCTTTCAATAGCACAGGATGATGAAAGACAAAAGCTTAATTCCAGAATCAATACCAGTGTGTGTTCATGTGAGTAGGTATGCTAAAACACTTGTCAAAATTATCTCAAAATACACTTTTTACTTTGTGACATGATGCAGTGGTAAAGAAGCAATATTTATATGACTAACTTTCAGTTTAATAAAATTGTCTAAATGAAAAATACCTCTGGCAACTGCACTGACATCTTCATAAAATCCGGCTATCAGGGCTACATGACCTGGCCGAGATTCTGTTGGCACACGTGTGTGAGATATCCCCCAGCTACCTTCATGCATTATAATATTCCTAAAAAATATACAGACAAATAGTTAATAGAGACTATGACTAAATACTGTCATAAGGTTTTAGAAAAATAAGATTATGACAGAAGGAATCAAAACCATAAAAGAAGTAAGTCAAAACTTTAGAAGGAAAAGAATCTTTCAAATCCCAGCTGAGCTTAGTCCTAGCCCACCCATCAGCTGAATACACTAGTAGGAGTGAGCTCAGGTGAGATCAACAAAGAACCACTCAACCACCGCACAGAGTCATGAGACAAAATACACCATTGCTGTTTTACACCACAAAATATTGAGACAACTGATATACACAATACTATTAAATCAATGTCATATTTTACTGGGTTTGACAATAGTCCTGTTCTTAAGAGATACTGAAGTATTTAGCAGTGAAGCGTCACAATGTCTTGCTTTCAAATTGTTCAGAAAAACTAATTACAACTAGAAGCACACACACATGCACGCCTCTGTGTGGGTGGGTGTGTTTTAGAGACAGAATGCAAATATGAGAAAAAGTTAAAAATTGTCACACTATTTTTTAAATTTAATTTAATTTTACTTCTCAAAATACATTGTACTTGATTTTCACACCCCTTTACCCCTTCCTTTCCACCTCCTGCCCTCCCCCCCCACATTGTATCTGTGCACTTGACTTAAATAGTTCAAGGAATTTTTGTGGTTATTTTGTCTTCTTCCTCCCACCCTTTATTAGTTTGTGTGTTTATTTATTAATTTTTAGCTCCCACAAATAAGTGAGAGCATGTGGTATTTCTCTTTCTGTGCCTGACTTGTTTCACTAAATATAATTTTCTCTAAGTCCATCCATGTTGTTGCGAATGGTAGGATTTTGTTCTTTTTTATAGCAGAGTAGTATTCCATTGTGTAGATGTACAAGAGTTTCCTTATCCACTCATCAGATGATGGACATTTGGGCTGGTTCCAGCTCTTGGCTATTGCATATAGAGCGGCAATAAACATTGAAGTACAGGTATCCCTTTGGCAAAATAAAGGAACGCAAGAGAGGAGTAATGGTAAAATAATTTATTACGCTTATATATATATGTTTATATGCTTATATATAATAATATGTGTGTGTGTGTGTGTATATATATATATATATATAAAATAAATCACATCAGCAGTATTGCCCAAGGAAATTTATATTGTTATTTCCCCTTGAAATGTTATCATTTTGAGGAAATAGTCATAGTAGTAGAGAAAAAGCACAACATCTCTCTCCATTTAAATTGAAGGCACGTATTGCCTTTTACCAAGAAGACAAGTGGATATGAAGATCTCAGAAGAGCCTATGTGATATAACATTTTCTCCTGCAGTTAAAGTGGGGTTTGTAAAACATCACTTTATTTTATATTTCAAGTAAACTTTATTGAGCTGTAATTTCCATAAAATAAATTCACTAGTTTTTAATTAAAAAAAAAAAATAGTCAAACTAGGTTAAGCGTATACAGATGTTTATCATATAATCCTTTCAACTTTTGTACAGCTGAAAAATTCTTTAAAAATTAAGGGGAGGGGAAAAGCCTACACCCCTAATTAGGAATTAAATTATATTCCTAAACTGAGATTAAAACAGGCAAGTTTTCTTTTGCTAAAATGTATCAACATTATTTAGCTGTATCATAGTTATTCACAATATTTGGGGAAGAAACCAAAACCACCACTGATGCTATTGCAGACCAAAGTCCAGCAGGGAAACAAGTTATAAAACAGTGCATCAATAACATTTTTCAAGACAAATGCTTGATGCTCAATATATTCTGAAGAAAAATATTTACAAGCACTAGGTTAGATTATTTTAATATTAATTCACCTCATAACAAAACCAATTATGGTAAAATATATACATTATAAGTAAATGGCTTGAAAACCATCGGGCCAGATATTAAGGGGGAAATAGTCTTTAACTTCTTGAGTTATATAATGAAAACTGGACTTAGAAAGGGGGAGGTATAAAGAAATTTGGATACTTTAATAAAAACATAAGTTTTGATTTATTTTTAAAAACAAAACCTTTCAAAAACAAGTTTAGAAGAAGCTAGAAGATTCCTCAAATTGTGAATATACAATGGCATACAACACAAAATATATCAACTGTTTGAGCCCTTCGCCTGCAGCATTTCCTTTAGTAAGACTGAAAGGAGAAACAAGTGCTACAAGAAAAGCTTGACTTTTCCTTAACAACCAGTATATTTTTATCTCATTACTTTTGAAATAAACTAAATTTCTCTCTTTTTTTGGCAACTAAAAAATTCAACCAAATATATCACCCATATATTTAATCTATTTGTAGGAATTTATGTTACACAATTTTGTATACTGTACTTAACCCTGGTTCGATCTTACTTTCCCACGAATGTTCCTATTGGCCAGAGTTGCTCATTTATTTTTATCCTTTCATATATTATCATTTCTTTGAGCCACACTTCTATTTCTGGAAATTTAACATAGCATTCAAGTTCATTCATTCTTCCAACAGTCAACGAATTTGTTAATTTGCTACTATGTTCTAGGAACTAGAGATAAAATGGTGTAGAAGTCCTGCCCTCATGGAACTTGAACAATAATAACTTCCATAAAGAGAAATAAAACAGGGTAAAGGGACAGAAAGTAATGGTGATGGGTGGGGATGGGAGAAGACAGAATATTTTAGAAAAATTTCCTCTTGAATTTGATATTAATCTCTTCATAACAGCATTAGGAAGGGCTTTTGAGGGGCTTGCCATTAATTAGAAAAAGAACAATTGTTTGTAGGAGCCTCACATTCAAAATATTAAACATTTCTTTTCAAAGTCACTTAATAGAAGCCAAAGTTACATTAAACAGTGATACAGACTTGGAAGGGCTTTATATTTTTTATATAAGGTTGTACTTGTATTTTGATTTGAAGTCCATATTTTCTAGTTAAACACCACTGTAATTAGTAATTTATTAATATTTATGCTTGTCATTATTTTAAGCCAGTTATTTTTTAAGAAAAAGATAATATGGTGAGTTGTGAGGCAGATCTGTGAAATCAGGACAAGTTATTCAAAGCAGCTAAGTTTATACATTTCCATTCATCTGATACCAGCATCAACAACAGTAGAAACAACACCTAAAAGGAAATGAACTAGTGTTATAGTGCCAATCCATAAGATAAAGGCAAATGTGCACGTGTCCTATTCTCTTTCACATCATCAACCCTGTCCCAATATGAGATAAACAGTAATATTTTGCTGTTTACTTGAACTCAAGATAACATCTTTGAGAGATGTCTCTGTACCAGCTGACATGCTTACCTAATAAATGGCGCTCTAGAGTTTCCATTTTCATCTAATTCATAAAGTGCTTCTGCTCGCAGGCCATCAGCAACAAACAGCACTAATCTTCTTGCTGGAGGAGGCAATGGTGTAAACCGAGGAGTCATTCCATGAACCAAAGGAGATGTAAAATAAATGTCAAAGATGGAAGCGAAGAACACAAAATGTACAAGCAATCCTAAAGTAAAGAAAAGCAGCATATCCAGCATAACTAATTAATCTTCAAGAAAAACTGAAAGAGAAAACAAAATTAAATTGGGGTTAAATCTTAATGCAATATGTATTTTCTCATATTTTGATGACTAACTTAAACTTTCATTTATGGTGGTAAAAGTAAACATTATTTAATAATGAGAGGTAACACTGAAATAAAAAACATGATAAAGTACATCCGAGCAAAAAGAAAAACAGTTCAAATGTATGTAATTAGGACCAACAAATTATTTATAATAAATTTAATTGCATACTAAGCTCATAAAAATTAATACGGGATCAAAGAACAAGGAAATTAAATCACTCCTAAAATGAGTTAGGGTTCAGTCAAACCAAACCCTACATAAAAATAGAAAATGTAACTCATGCTACTCGAACAACTGTTTTTATTCTCAGAATTTAAAATTATTTAAATTATTCATAATTATTTAAATGTCTGTGGGTTGATTAAAATTATTTAAATGTGAGGTGAATCTTTTCTTTTAATTTGTTAATCAGCTCCAAGGGTCTTCTGGCTCTCCTATAACCAAATTGAGCAGGAAACATGCATTCTATCCATTTAGCTGAATCATATGAAGGAAATTAAATTTTATTTGTGCTTCAGAAAATGTGCACTCATTAAGGGAACACTTTATTTTAGTTCCCTGAACCAATGCAAAAAGGAAAGTTAGGTTTATTCATTCAATGAAATGTTCTGTGCACATACTGTGGCATAACTGGGGTACTACAGACAACACCGAGAAGACATTGTCAAAGACCTGATGAACTTACAAATACTTAAGGAAGGAAAACTAAGCAATGTGAAGCATTTAAATAACACTCTAAAACAGTATGGCATTAAACTACCAAGATCGAACTGTCCACAGGAGTGCTTTTCAAGCCAGACTGTAATTTTCCATTTTTAGTGAATCTCTGTGATTAGATTAAGATTAGATTAAGAAAATAAAAAGTACACTAACTTGTCTTACTTGTAAAGTAACAGCATTAGTTACAAATATTGACTGTGAGCTGAAAAACACAAAAGATGAAGTAATTTTAATTACAGACACATCTTAATTCTTTTTGGCCTGAAGAATCACATCATGGAAACAAAGAATGGCAAAATACCCTGCAAAAACAAACTAAATATTGGAAAGACGCTTATCAAAATCAAACACATTGTAAAAAAAGAAAATATAATATAGCAAAAGGTCAAATTACAGGCAATTTTTTTTCTGAGGGAACCAACGGTAAACTAATCAAAGATATTCCATAAGTATAGAAATTCCTAAGTTAGTAGATGCCATTTTCCTATCGAAGGCAACACTCTTAGAGTAAATGTTTGCTTCTTTTCTGGTATATATGAGCTTTATTTACTTCACAGGGGACTTGAGCATTCACTAATTTTGGTATCCACGGGGGTCCTGGAACCATTCCTCTATGTGATACCAAGGCACAGAAGGCTGTATAAAAACTCCTGCAATTTCCTCAAACGTGGGAAACTCAACTGCAAAATTTGTGGTATTAGGGGACTATGGTCATCCTCTCCCCTACAAAAACAGAACAAAAGCACAAAGCAAAAGGAGTGCCAAATATAATTGTTTTAAACAAGGAAAAAATACTCCTAGATTAAAACAGAACACAATTTTACTGTTAAGTAAAATATTTCCAATAAAAATATATATTGACGTGGGTAAAATTTGATTTGATGAAGCTCTGTTAGAATAAAAGCATACGTGAGGAAACAAATTTAAAAATGGACCAATATTTCAGTCACAGGTGTTAAAACTGACATATGGTTCTCACTGAAGCATAAAATATTGCCTAAAATATAAAAAGAACTCCTGGGAAGACATTTCTAAGAGCATTATTGGCCTTGGTAAGAATTTTTTAGGGAAAAAAACAACAACAAAGTACTTGTAATTTTTTTATCCAATAGTACGTTCTTCCTGTTTATATTACTCTACCTAATTTCTTTTTACTTGCAACAATGGGCTCTATATTGTATTCCTTCATATTCTTTCTAAGAGTATTAAATGGAAAAAATAAGGTATGCTTTTGTGTTTAACAGCAAGGAAAAATAGAATTTCACTCAAAGCTAACTGACAAAAGAGAATTTTTACTTGTGATATCGCATATACCTTCCCTCTTCTTTGCTACTGCAGATCAACCTTCCATTCTCTGATGCAGCTTAGAATCATAATCACTGTCCTTAACAAAAAAAAAAGTAAATTAAGTATTTTTACTACAAAAACAACCTAATGACTACTCTGCCATAAAGAAAAATGAAATACTACCATTTGCAACAACAGAGATGGACTTGGAGAAAATTATATAAAGTGAAACAAGTCAGGCACAGAAAGAGAAGCATCACATATTCTCACTTATTTGTGCGAGCTAAAAATAAATAAATGAATAAACACACACACAAAGTGGGGGGGGAAGAAGACACAACAATTACAACAATTCCTTGAACTTTTTAAGACAAGTGAACAGATACGATGTAGGGGGGGAGGGGAGAGTGGGAGAGGGAAAGAGGAAGAGGTAAGGGGTCATGAAAATAGACTATAATGTATATTGAGAAGTTAAAATAAAAATAAATAAAAACACAGGCATAATTATATCCTGAGCCATTTTAACGCACTCTCATGTAACATCACTTGTGCTCCGAAGCAAAGAAAGAGAGGTGTCTGAAACGCACAGAGTTAGAGTACTACACAGGTAATCATTTAACCAGACTTCAAAGATTGAATCTTCAGCGTGAGTTAAAGCTCTTCCTCTTTATTTCTTTTTAAAACTAACCAAATTTTCTACCAAAGATGTCTGCTTGCTTTGAAAGGCTCAAGATCCTGGGATCACAGTCACTCTTTTTGTGTCCCGATGCCTTTTTTACATGCTTATTAAGAGGATAAACCAGATTAAAACAAACAAAAAACTACCTAATGAACATTAAATGCTAAACTATTCATATGAATGTAAATTAATTTTGAATATATTTGTGTTATTTCCTTAAATAGAATCCTTACTGTAGAATTACAGGTTCAAAGATGAATGGATGAATAACTGTTTCCTCAAATATGAAAGTTCTGAACTTTAATGTTTTTAGTGTATGTTATTTTATAGCACTTTAAATTCATGTCCATTTTGACTTGCTAACCTGCTAGCTAGTGAGGATGTGTACTTATTCACTATCTAAAGTTCTTTACGACTTGCTATTTTGTTTTGATTACTATATTGGGGATCCTTCAGACATAAACCTCTACTGCTTTAGAGGCTACACATCAGCCCCAATGCAAAAGAGACTATTGCCACTTCTAATAGAATCATTATTTTTTCCCTTACTGTGTAACAAAATTCACCAATGAAACCATGGGCTTGGAGTTTGTGGGAAGATTTTTAACAATACATTAAATTTCTTCATATATAGGGATATTCACATTATCTATTACAGTACTTCTTGAGTAAGCTTTAGTAGTTTTTAAGGAATTTGCCCATTTGTCTCTTCCATCTAAAGTCTCAAATTTATTGGTATAATATTGTTTGTCTTATTCACCTATTATCCTTTTTTGTCTTCCTGTCCAGGATCTAGTCTAGCATCAGGTCTCGCATTTAGTTATTCAGAGCAAGTCATTTTTCAAGTAGTTATTCCTTTCAGTTAAATCTTAAACTCTATTCAAAGCTAAAGTACATATGGTATATTTAGATATACAGATGCTCATATTGATTTAAATACTTCCTCTTAGTACTGTTCTTATCATACTTATAAATTAGCAAACATCTATATAAGTTCTCACTTGCATTTGAATTTACAAATAACTCACTAGATTTATGTTCTTTCTCATCCCATTTGGTATTACACAGCTTTGTTGAATAAAGTATGAAAAACTATGTGTTAAAGAATAATAATTTTCCATGGCTTATTAAAGTAATGAAACAAAAATTTTATTTGAGAACTCTGACCTTCTCAAAGCTGTAATAGCCAACATAAAAATCTACCTCTGTTAAATAATAACAGTGGGGATTCAAGTGAAGTCACTCTGTCTGAGTTTTCTTATCCATAAGAAAAGACACCATGGGCCCTATTCCATTATAAAAGTAAATAAGACTCCCAATGACACCATACAAGTGTAAAGTATTAGCAATACTGTAAACAACTAGATTGGTACGCTATTCAACTTTTACTTTTTTAAATCAAACTGTAAATATCTGAGTTTACATTATTTTGGAGAAACCAATAGAAAAGAAAAAGATATATTTTCCTGACAAACTGGGAATTAAGATTGAGATTTCTTATTGGTGATCCCAATAATGCAAATAAATTCCATAAATAACAACGATTTTGACAATGACTCTATTCAAGCATTTATCAGTCCATAGTCTATAAAATTTTTAAAAGCAACTTCATGTCCATTTTGGATGGGCTTGGACATCAGGTCCTTAGCAGATTCTAGCATTAGGTATATGACTAAAATAATCTGGACCTTAGATTCTTCACCTGTAAAATGATAATACTAATGAACAACAAAAATGGTTGTGGGAATTAGAATGAATTTATGTCAAGTACCTGGGACCAATGCTTGGGACTCAGTAAATGATAACACTTCAGTATTATCTCACAAGGAAAAACTAAATATTGTGAAATAAGAATGGTCATATATTCATTAAATTCTGGCAATTCTACTCCCTAATTAATTCTCTCCCTCCCTCTTCTCCAATTGAAACACAAGGAAGAACACATAAGAGGCAGAAACGAAAAAGCCTTCCATAATTTCACCCTTGAAAGTGACCTTCTTCTTCCTCTCATTGCCTATACTGGAAACACTTCCATAGGAGCACCTAATTCACTATTGTAATTACTTACTTTCAGTCTTACTTACCAAACTATGATCTCTTGGACACAGTCCGAGTCATTTTTACATTCATAATATTCATCCACCTGTAACTGATCAATTAATAGCTAGCTCTCCTGTAAACATTTGTTGACTACATGAAGAAATGACATTTTGGCAAGCATGGGCAATCTAGGCAAACTTTAATTTTACAAAAGAAGAAGCTGAAGGCCAGGGACATGAAACGATTTTCTTAGATCATACTATTATTTAATAAGCAACAGTTAAAATCTAGGTTGGTGAGATGAACAAGCAAACAATATAATGAGTTAAGTTCCACCACCAATAGAAGTTTATGAAACTGATTTGACTGGGGAAGTTGTTTTCAGATCCACTTAAAAAGTCGTTTTTTTAAAGGGGAGGAGGGGTACTGAATTACAAGACAGCTTGAAAACGGTATCATTATTTTAAAGCTACAATTTTTATAGGAACTAAGCAACTTGGGTAGAACACCATTTTTCTGTTCAGTTACTTGCTATATATATACACACATATATATATGATATTATGAGTAACTAAAGCACTTTTAATAATAATGCATTAGAGTTAATTTAACTAATTTAATTAACAATGTTGGAAATTTAAAGGGATCAGAAAAATTTGTCACTTTTAATTGAAAACTATGTGATTTTACAAAGTGCCGTATAAGAATTAATTTTCAAATTTCCTCAAGGCAGGTGGATCAACACAGGTTGTTAGTTATTTACATAATTCATGCCCAGCTATGCACTTGAGTTTGAATTTTCCCCCCCATATCTCATGTCCTTTTTCTGTTCCAGGATCTCATCCAGGATACCACAGGACAGTTAGTCATCATGTCTCCTTAGACTTCTCTTAGCTGTGAAAATTTCTCAGACTTTGCTTTTTTTTTTTTTTTTTTTTTAAATAAAAGATGACCGGTAAGGGGATCTTAACCCTTGACTTGGTGTTGTCAGCACCACGCTCTCCCAAGTGAGCTAACCGGCCATCCCTATATAGGGATCCCAACCTGTGGCCTTGGTGTTATCAGCACCACACTCTCCCAAGTGAGCCATGGGCCATCCCTAGACTTTGGTTTTTTTGATGACCCTGTAAGTTTTAAGGAGTACTGGTCAGGTATCATGATTAGGCTGGAGTTATGGGTTGGTGAGAGGAAACCTATATGTGTAAAGTGCCATTTTCTTCCTATCATATCAAAGGTGAATACTATCAACATTACTTACCACTGTTGATATCAAACTTGACCACCTGGTTGAGGTAGTGTTTGTCAGGTTTCTCCACTGTAAAGTTCATCTTTTTCCCCATCTTTTATTCTGTACTCTTTGGAAGGAAGTTACTATGCACAGACAACCCTTATGGAGTGAGAAGTTATGGTCCATCTCCTGAGAGCATGAAGTATCTACATAAATTACTTGACATTTTTCTATATGGTGGGTATATATTTTAAACTCACTCAATTGTGTGACTAAAAGCCATCTGTCATTCTATAAGATTTCATTAACAATATAATCATCACCATTTCCACTCCTGCTTTCCCCATCTTGCCTGTAAATTAATTTTAACCAGTAAAGATGTAAAGCTGTTATTCCTTTTATGAGCTTATTCTAGTCAGTACTATAAAAAAAAAGTCCTATGAATTATCTCAAACATTCAAAATATATATTCTATTATATAACTATACTATAATTCATTTGAACATTATCTTGCTGATAGACATTGTTCCCAACTGTCCTTACTACAAATAATGAAATTTTTTAAATTAAAAAAATTAAGCTTGTCTCTTATGGTAAAACTGGGAGATTTTCAAAATGACAAACTGAAAAGTAGTAACCCATCAAAAAACTATTGTAGTGGATTGCAATTAGCCTTCTTTCTTTTTCTTTTTAAATAAAATAGGATACAGTAGAATAAAATAGTGTAATATATAGACAGAGAATACATCACATTACAAAGTACTTCAGAAGTAAATGATTGTTTTTAAAAGTGTATTTTAATTTTTCTTCGAGCAAAATTACACTACATTTCCAAATGTATTAAAAACTTAGCAATAAAATATTTTTTAACAAATTTTTTCCCACATTTAGCAGGTTGTAGTGAAGAATGTTGTACTAGTCCATTTCCATTGCTTATAACAAAATACTTGGAACTGAGTAATTTATAAAGAAAATGAAATTTATTGCTTACAGTTTCTGAGGCTGGGAAGTCCAAAGTCCATCTGATGGTGGCAACAGTGACCCAGGGGTCTCACATTGCAAGATGGTGGGAGCAGAGAGAAAGAGAGACAGACTCTCTTCTTTTAAAGCCCTCAGAACCACGCCGTTGACCACCATTTTCAATCATTCACTGCAGCATGGTCCTACAATCCAATCACCTCTTCAAGGCTCCACCTTTCAATTACCATAATAGGACTTCCCACCCTCTTAACAGTCACAGTGGGGGCCAAGTTTCTACTACATAAAACTTGGGGAACACAGTTCAAGCTTCAGGGAATTTTGGGGGGAACATAATTTAATCCACTACAAATGTATTTCAAACTATTTCATGAACAAATTAATTTGAAAGCCATCTCTAAAACTGGAATTGCTCAAATAAATGGTATTTTCAACTTTACAAGATACTATCAAAGCATCCACACAAATTTAGATGCCCTCCAGCAATGTATGAGTTCCTATATCTCTAAATCCCCACAATTGCCTGAAATTGCATACTTACCTTAAGCCAATCTGAATAGGATGAATTGGTGCCCTGATGTTTGAATATTTCCCTCATTACTAGTGAGGATGAACATTTTTTTCATGTTTTTATTGGCCAACTGGGTTTCCTATCCTTTCAATTACCTATTCATATCTTTTGATCAGTTAGGGTTAGGGTTGTTGGCCTTTTCTTTGATCTGTACATTATAATTATATATGTATGCATGTATGTGTTTATATATAGTTAGACATCATATTTACGTACAAATTTCATTGATAGTGCCTTTTGCTAAAATGAAGTTTTAAACTTTAACACAGTTAACAAATCATCAAACATCTTTTCTGGAGTATTCTGTGTCTTGTATAAAAAAACTTCCCTTGTCCTTATATCACATATATTATTCTAATAGCTTTTGATTTTTGCTTATCACCCTGCATTATTTAGAATTTATTTGTATACGGTATGAGACA